>NC_081174.1:32769959-32790944 GCF_012432095.1 Onychostoma macrolepis | reverse complement strand
AAATATGACAGTCTTTATCTGACTCAGTACACGACTGAAGACACACTGATAAACTCACACTTAAAGTATTGTTTATTTGCACTTCTTGCAGATTACCCTAATAATTACAATTAGGCGCGCACTATTTTGGCCGCTACCAGCTTGACTGGCGCCGGCTTCGTGTTTTTAATGTGCCGTGTTTTGGAAAAGTTACTTTTAAAAAGCCTGTCTCAATTTGCAGCCATCTCTTTCGTTCATTTTTGTGTTGTGTTTTTGCGCCACTTTCCATGTGAACGCTCGGTATGTGTGTCCGTGCTGCTACAGTAATACTGTGTATTATATAATACTGTGTATTATATAATAAAATATTATATAATACTGTGTATTATATAATACTGTGTATTATATAATACTGTGTATTATATAATACTGTGTATTATATAATACTGTGTATTATATAATAAAATATTATATAATATACTGTGTATTATATATAAAAAGCAAAAGGTCTTGGAAGACACAATTATCGGCACAGAAAACTAAGGCTAAAGGGCCATTGCTAACCGTAGTCGGCAGGATTCCAAACTGCGCTGGGAGACCCCAATGGATTTCTAGTCCATCGCCTTAACCTCTCGGCCACAACTACGCCTGCGTGCGGGCTCCAGCTCTCTTGGCTGCAGGCGGGCAAGACAGGACACCACCAAGCTTCAGACACAAAATCCATCTGAAGGATGAGGTGGCTAAAAGGAGCCCGGCGTCCCCGTTGCTCGACGCAAAAGGCTGCCGTGACCCGGATTCGAACCGGGGTTGCTGCGGCCACAACGCAGAGTACTAACCACTATACGATCACGGCGTGCCACTGGCCCACGGCTGTAAAAGGGTCCAGCGGCGTGTTTGTCCGTTGCAGAGAGGGCGCTGGCGGCGTGGGGCGATGCAAAAATAGGCACTGCCGCTTCTCCTCGGCGTGCAGGCGAACAACGTAGTCGGCAGGATTCCAACCTGCGCTGGGAGACCCCAACGGATTTCTAGTCCATCGCCTTAATCACGCGGCCGCGACTACGGGGACCCGCGTGTCCTCTGCCCTGTTCTCGTGCAACACTGGCGCCTGACGCACTTGCACCCTAGCCAGCTCAGTCACCCAGCCGAGACTGCAAGCTAGCCCGGCAGCAGACAAACAGCGGTCCCAACTAGGAGAAAGCAGGTGGCCACGTCTCATCCTGTGGACCTGGGTTTTTCAGTACCGACCCTTTGGACCCACAGCACTGCAAGTTTCCTAGGTCTCTCTTACCTGACTCACTCAGTTCACTTCGTGAGCGCTCTTTCCTAACGAGCTGACCATCAGACTCAGGTGTGCCAAGCGAGGGAGATGCACAAAAAGCGCGAGGCGCTGTGGGTCCCCCCGAGGAGGAACGAACACCGCTCTAGTAGTGAGTCAACGGTAGAGCTGGACCAGCGTGACAGCAAGCTGAGGCCGCCAACAATATGACAGCCGCTCGCCCGAACAGGGACTTGAACCCTGGACCCTCAGATTAAAAGTCTGATGCTCTACCGATTGAGCTATCCGGCTCTTGTGTTGCACAGCCCGGTTACGCTTCATACAACAGCAATATCCCCACAAACCGCCGAGGAGAAGCCTACAAGAAATTACAGCAGAGAGAGCAAAGGCCTTGGAAGGAACAATTATCGGCACAGGCAGCTAAAGCAAAGGGCCAGCGTGGGGAGACCCCAATGGATTTGAAGTCCATCGCCTTAACCTCTCGGCCACAACTACGCCTGCGTGCGGGCTCCAGCTCTCTTGGCTGCAGGCGGGCAAGACAGGACACCACCAAGCTTCAGACACAAAATCCAGCTGAAGGATGAGGTGGCTAAAAGGAGCCCGGCGTCCCGTTGCTCGACGCAAAGGCTGCCGTGACCCGGATTGCTGCGGCCACAACGCAGAGTACTAACCACTATACGATCAGGGCGCCACTGTCCCACGGCTGCTAAAAGGGCCAGCGTGGGGAGACCCCAATGGATTTCGAGTCCATCGCCTTAACCTCTCGGCCACAACTACGCCTGCGTGCGGGGCTCCAGCTCTCTTGGCTGCAGGAGGGCAGCACAGGACGCCACCGAGCGTCAGACACAAAATCCAGCTGAAGGATGAGGTGGCTAAAAGGAGCCCGGCGTCCCGTTGCTCGACGCAAAGGCTGCCGTGACCCGGATTCGAACCGGGGTTGCTGCGCCACAACGCAGAGTACTAACCACTATACGATCAGGGCGCCACTGTCCCACGGCTGCTAAAAGGGCCAGCGGCGTGTTTGTCCGATGCAGAGAGGGAGCGAAAAAGGAACAGACGCTTCTCCTCGGCACGCAGACAAACAGCGTAGTCGGCAGGATTCGAACCTGCGCGGGGAGACCCCAATGGATTTCTAGTCCATCGCCTTAACCACTCGGCCACGACTACGGCAACCTGGGAGTCCCAACTAGGAGAAAGCAGGCTGCTACGTTTAATCCTGTGGACTTCCCACAGCACTGCACGTTTCCTAGGACTCTCTTATCCGACTCACTCAGTTCAATTCATGAGCGCTCTTTCCTAGCGAGCTGACCATCAGACTCAGGGGCCGGATTCACGAAAATCTTCTTCAGAAATAAGTTAAGTAATTTCTTAAAATAAATTCCACAAAGTTCGTAAGAATGTTCTTAAGTGCAGTTCTTGAAAAATTCTTACTAAGTTCTCAAACATGTTCTTAAGAGCGTTTGAATTTTTTTCTTGAGAAAAAAATATGACAGTCTTTATCTGACTCAGTACACGACTGAAGACACACTGATAAACTCACACTTAAAGTATTGTTTATTTGCACTTCTTGCAGATTACCCTAATAATTACAATTAGGCGCGCGCCCTATTTTGGCCGCTACCAGCTTGACTGGCGCCGGCTTCGTGTTTTTAATGTGCCGTGTTTTGGAAAAGTTACTTTTAAAAAGCCTGTCTCAATTTGCAGCCATCTCTTTCGCTCATTTTTGTGTTGTGTTTTTGCGCCACTTTCCATGTGAACGCTCGGTATGTGTGTCCGTGTTGCTACAGTAATACTGTGTATTATATATAAAAAGCAAAAGGTCTTGGAAGACACAATTATCGGCACAGAAAACTAAGGCTAAAGGGCCATTGCTAACCGTAGTCGGCAGGGTTCGAACCTGCGGGGAGACCCCAATGGATTTCGAGTCCATCGCCTTAACCTCTCGGCCACGACCACGGCAACCTGGGAGTCCCAACTAGAGAAAGCAGGCTGCTACGTTTAATCCTGTGGACTTCCCACAGCACTGCAAGTTTCCTAGGTCTCTTACCTGACTCACTCAGTTCAATTCATGAGCGCTCTTTCCTAACGAGCTGACCATCAGACTCAGGTGTGCCAAGCGAGGAGATGCACAAAAGCGCGGCGCTGTGGGTCCCCCGAGGAGGAACGAACACCGCCTAGTAGTGAGTCAACGGTAGAGCTGGACCAGCGTGACAGCAAGCTGAGGCCGCCAACAATATGACAGCCGTTCGCCCGAACAGGGACTTGAACCCTGGACCCTCAGATTAAAAGTCTGATGCTCTACCGACTGAGCTATCCGGCTCTTGTGTTGCACAGCCGGTTACGTTTCATACAACAGCAATATCCCCACAAACCGCCGAGGAGAAGCCTACAAGAAATTGCAGCAGAGAGCAAAGGCCTTGAAGGAACAATTATCGGCACAGGCAGCTAAAGCAAAGGGCCAGCGGCGTGTTTGTCCGATGCAGAGAGGGAGCGAAAAAGGAACAGACGCTTCTCCTCGGCGTGCAGGCGAACAACGTGGTCGGCAGGGTTCGAACCTGCGGGGAGACCCCAATGGATTTCGAGTCCATCGCCTTAACCACTCGGCCACGACCACGCCTGTCTGCGGCCCTCCAGCTCTCTTGGCTGCAGGAGGGCAGCACAGGGCGCCACCGGCGTCAGACACAAAATCCAGCTGAAGGATGAGGTGGGAAAAGGGAGCCCGACGTCCCCGTGGCTCGGCGGCAAAAGGCTGCCGTGACCCGGATTGCTGCGGCCACAACGCAGAGTACTAACCACTATACGATCAGGGCGCCACTGTCCCACGGCTGCTAAAAGGGCCAGCGGCGTGTTTGTCCGTTGCAGAGAGGAGCGAAAAAGGAACAGACGCTTCTCCTCGGCACGCAGACAAACAGCGTGGTCGGCAGGATTCCAACCGCGCTGGGAGACCCCAATGGATTTGAAGTCCATCGCCTTAATCACGCGGCCGCGACTACGGGGACCCGCGTGTCCTCTGCCCTGTTCTCGTGCAACACTGGCGCCTGACGCACTTGCACCCTAGCCAGCTCAGTCACCCAGCCGAGACTGCAAGCTAGCCCGGCAGCAGACAAACAGCGGTCCCAACTAGGAGAAAGCAGGTGGCCACGCCTCATCCTGTGGACCTGGGTTTTCAGTACCGACCCTTTGGACCCACAGCACTGCAAGTTTCCTAGGTCTCTCTTACCTGACTCACTCAGTTCACTTCGTGAGCGCTCTTTCCTAACGAGCTGACCATCAGACTCAGGTGTGCCAAGCGAGGGAGATGCACAAAAAGCGCGAGGCGCTGTGGGTCCCCCCGAGGAGGAACGAACACCGCTCTAGTAGTGAGTCAACGGTAGAGCTGGACCAGCGTGACAGCAAGCTGAGGCCGCCAACAATATGACAGCCGTTCGCCCGAACAGGGACTTGAACCCTGGACCCTCAGATTAAAAGTCTGATGCTCTACCGACTGAGCTATCCGGGCTCTTGTGTTGCACAGCCCGGTTACGTTTCATACAACAGCAATATCCCCCACAAACCGCCGAGGAGAAGCCTACAAGAAATTACAGCAGAGAGAGCAAAGGCCTTGGAAGGAACAATTATCGGCACAGAAAACTAAGGCTAAAGGGCCATTGCTAACCGTAGTCGGCAGGGTTCGAACCTGCGCGGGGAGACCCCAATGGATTTCGAGTCCATCGCCTTAACCTCTCGGCCACAACTACGCCTGCGTGCGGGGCTCCAGCTCTCTTGGCTGCAGGAGGGCAGCACAGGACGCCACCGAGCGTCAGACACAAAATCCAGCTGAAGGATGAGGTGGGAAAAGGGAGCCCGACGTCCCCGTGGCTCGACGGCAAAAGGCTGCCGTGACCCGGATTGCTGCGGCCACAACGCAGAGTACTAACCACTATACGATCAGGGCGCGCCACTGTCCCACGGCTGCTAAAAGGGCCAGCGGCGTGTTTGTCCGATGCAGAGAGGGAGCGAAAAAGGAACAGACGCTTCTCCTCGGCGTGCAGGCGAACAACGTGGTCGGCAGGATTCGAACCTGCGGGGAGACCCCAATGGATTTCGAGTCCATCGCCTTAACCTCTCGGCCACAACTACGCCTGCGTGCGGGGCTCCAGCTCTCTTGGCTGCAGGAGGGCAGCACAGGACGCCACCGAGCGTCAGACACAAAATCCATCTGAAGGATGAGGTGGCTAAAGGAGCCCGGCGTCCCGTTGCTCGACGCAAAGGCTGCCGTGACCCGGATTGCTGCGCCACAACGCAGAGTACTAACCACTATACGATCACGGCGTGCCACTGGCCCACGGCTGTAAAAGGGTCCAGCGGCGTGTTTGTCCGATGCAGAGAGGAGCGAAAAAGGAACAGACGCTTCTCCTCGCACGCAGACAAACAGCGTGGTCGGCAGGATTCCAACCGCGCTGGGAGACCCCAACGGATTTCTAGTCCATCGCCTTAATCACGCGGCGCGACTCGGGGACCAGCGTGTCCTCTGCCCTGTTCTCGCAACACTGGCGCCTGACGCACTTGCACCCTAGCCAGCTCAGTCACCCAGCCGAGACTGCAAGCTAGCCCGGCAGCAGACAAACAGCGGTCCCAACTAGGAGAAAGCAGGCTGCTACGCTTAATCCTGTGGACTTCCCACAGCACTGCAAGTTTCCTAGGTCTCTTACCTGACTCACTCAGTTCAATTCATGAGCGCTCTTTCCTAGCGAGCTGACCATCAGACTCAGGGGCCGGATTCACGAAAATCTTCTTCAGAAATAAGTTAAGTAATTTCTTAAAATAAATTCCACAAAGTTCGTAAGAATGTTCTTAAGTGCAGTTCTTGAAAAATTCTTACTAAGTTCTCAAACATGTTCTTAAGGCGTTTGAATTTTTTCTTGAGAAAAAAATATGACAGTCTTTATCTGACTCAGTACACGACTGAAGACACACTGATAAACTCACACTTAAAGTATTGTTTATTTGCACTTCTTGCAGATTACCCTAATAATTACAATTAGGCGCGCGCCCTATTTTGGCCGCTACCAGCTTGACTGGCGCCGGCTTCGTGTTTTTAATGTGCCGTGTTTTGGAAAAGTTACTTTTAAAAAGCCTGTCTCAATTTGCAGCCATCTCTTTCGCTCATTTTTGTGTTGTGTTTTTGCGCCACTTTCCATGTGAACGCTCGGTATGTGTGTCCGTGCTGCTACAGTAATACTGTGTATTATATAATACTGTGTATTATATATAAAAAGCAAAAGGTCTTGGAAGACACAATTATCGGCACAGAAAACTAAGGCTAAAGGGCCATTGCTAACCGTGGTCGGCAGGATTCCAACCGCGCTGGGAGACCCCAACGGATTTCTAGTCCATCGCCTTAACCTCTCGGCCACAACTACGCCTGCGTGCGGGGCTCCAGCTCTCTTGGCTGCAGGAGGGCAGCACAGGACGCCACCGAGCCAGACACAAAATCCAGCTGAAGGATGAGGTGGGAAAAGGGAGCCCGACGTCCCCGTGGCTCGACGGCAAAAGGCTGCCGTGACCCGGATTGCCGCGCCACAACGCAGAGTACTAACCACTATACGATCAGGGCGCCACTGTCCCACGGCTGCTAAAAGGGCCAGCGGCGTGTTTGTCCGTTGCAGAGAGGAGCGAAAAAGGAACAGACGCTTCTCCTCGGCGTGCAGGCGAACAACGTAGTCGGCAGGGTTCGAACCTGCGGGGAGACCCCAATGGATTTCGAGTCCATCGCCTTAACCTCTCGGCCACAACTACGCCTGCGTGCGGGGCTCCAGCTCTCTTGGCTGCAGGAGGGCAGCACAGGACGCCACCGAGCGTCAGACACAAAATCCATCTGAAGGATGAGGTGGCTAAAGGAGCCCGGCGTCCCGTGGCTCGACGGCAAAAGGCTGCCGTGACCCGGATTGCTGCGCCACAACGCAGAGTACTAACCACTATACGATCAGGGCGCCACTGTCCCACGGCTGCTAAAAGGGCCAGCGTGGGGAGACCCCAATGGATTTCTAGTCCATCGCCTTAACCACTCGGCCACGACTACGCCTGTCTGCGGCCCTCCAGCTCTCTTGGCTGCAGGAGGGCAGCACAGGACGCCACCGAGCGTCAGACACAAAATCCATCTGAAGGATGAGGTGGGAAAAGGGAGCCCGACGTCCCCGTGGCTCGGCGGCAAAAGGCTGCCGTGACCCGGATTGCTGCGGCCTGGCATGAGTACTAACCACTATACGATCAGGGCGCGCCACTGTCCCACGGCTGCTAAAAGGGCCAGCGTGGGGAGACCCCAATGGATTTCAAGTCCATCGCCTTAACCACTCGGCCACGACTACGGCAACCTGGGAGTCCCAACTAGAGAAAGCAGGCTGCTACGCTTAATCCTGTGGACTTCCCACAGCACTGCAAGTTTCCTAGGTCTCTTACCTGACTCACTCAGTTCAATTCATGGCGCTCTTTCCTAACGAGCTGACCATCAGACTCAGGGGCCGGATTCACGAAAATCTTCTTCAGAAATAAGTTAAGTAATTTCTTAAAATAAATTCCACAAAGTTCGTAAGAATGTTCTTAAGTGCAGTTCTTGAAAAATTCTTACTAAGTTCTCAAACATGTTCTTAAGAGCGTTTGAATTTTTTTCTTGAGAAAAAAATATGACAGTCTTTATCTGACTCAGTACACGACTGAAGACACACTGATAAACTCACACTTAAAGTATTGTTTATTTGCACTTCTTGCAGATTGCCCTAATAATTACAATTAGGCGCGCGCACTATTTTGGCCGCTACCAGCTTGACTGGCGCCGGCTTCGTGTTTTTAATGTGCCGTGTTTTGGAAAAGTTACTTTTAAAAAGCCTGTCTCAATTTGCAGCCATCTCTTTCGCTCATTTTTGTGTTGTGTTTTTGCGCCACTTTCCATGTGAACGCTCGGTATGTGTGTCCGTGTTGCTACAGTAATACTGTGTATTATATAATACTGTGTATTATATATAAAAAGCAAAAGGTCTTGGAAGACACAATTATCGGCACAGGCAGCTAAAGCAAAGGGCCAGCGTGGGGAGACCCCAATGGATTTCGAAGTCCATCGCCTTAACCTCTCGGCCACGACCACGCCTGTCTGCGGCCCTCCAGCTCTCTTGGCTGCAGGCGGGCAAGACAGGACACCACCAAGCTTCAGACACAAAATCCATCTGAAGGATGAGGTGGCTAAAGGAGCCCGGCGTCCCGTTGCTCGACGCAAAGGCTGCCGTGACCCGGATTCGAACCGGGGTTGCTGCGCCACAACGCAGAGTACTAACCACTATACGATCAGGGCGCGCCACTGTCCCACGGCTGCTAAAAGGGCCAGCGGCGTGTTTGTCCGATGCAGAGAGGAGCGAAAAAGGAACAGACGCTTCTCCTCGCACGCAGACAAAACAGCGAGTCGGCAGGATTCCAACCGCGCTGGGAGACCCCAATGGATTTCAAGTCCATCGCCTTAACCTCTCGGCCACAACTACGCCTGCGTGCGGGGCTCCAGCTCTCTTGGCTGCAGGAGGGCAGCACAGGACGCCACCGAGCCAGACACAAAATCCAGCTGAAGGACGAGGTGGGAAAAGGAGCCCGACGTCCCCGTGGCTCGGCGGCAAAAGGCTGCCGTGACCGGATTGCTGCGCCACAACGCAGAGTACTAACCACTATACGATCAGGCGCGCCACTGTCCCACGGCTGCTAAAAGGGCCAGCGTGGGGAGACCCCAATGGATTTCGAGTCCATCGCCTTAATCACGCGGCGCGACTCGGGGACCAGCGTGTCCTCTGCCCTGTTCTCGCAACACTGGCGCCTGACGACTTGCACCCTAGCCAGCTCAGTCACCCAGCCGAGACTGCAAGCTAGCCCGGCAGCAGACAAAACAGCGGTCCCAACTAGGAGAAAGCAGGTGGCCACGCCTCATCCTGTGGACCTGGGTTTTCAGTACCGACCCTTTGGACCCACAGCACTGCAAGTTTCCTAGGTCTCTTACCTGACTCACTCAGTTCACTTCGTGAGCGCTCTTTCCCAACGAGCTGACCATCAGACTCAGGTGTGCCAAGCGAGGAGATGCACAAAAGCGCGAGGCGCTGTGGGTCCCCCCGAGGAGGAACGAACACCGCTCTAGTAGTGAGTCAACGGTAGAGCTGGACCAGCGTGACAGCAAGCTGAGGCCGCCAACAATATGACAGCCGTTCGCCCGAACAGGGACTTGAACCCTGGACCCTCAGATTAAAAGTCTGATGCTCTACCGACTGAGCTATCCGGGCTCTTGTGTTGCACAGCCCGGTTACGTTTCATACAACAGCAATATCCCCCACAAACCGCCGAGGAGAAGCCTACAAGAAATTACAGCAGAGAGAGCAAAGGCCTTGAAGGAACAATTATCGGCACAGGCAGCTAAAGCAAAGGGCCAGCGTGGGGAGACCCCAATGGATTTCAAGTCCATCGCCTTAACCTCTCGGCCACAACTACGCCTGCGTGCGGGGCTCCAGCTCTCTTGGCTGCAGGCGGCAAGACAGGACACCACCAAGCTTCAGACACAAAATCCAGCTGAAGGATGAGGTGGCTAAAGGAGCCCGGCGTCCCGTTGCTCGACGCAAAGGCTGCCGTGACCCGGATTGCTGCGGCCACAACGCAGAGTACTAACCACTATACGATCAGGGCGCCACTGTCCCACGGCTGCTAAAAGGGCCAGCGGCGTGTTTGTCCGATGCAGAGAGGGAGCGAAAAAGGAACAGACGCTTCTCCTCGGCACGCAGACAAACAGCGTAGTCGGCAGGATTCGAACCTGCGCGGGGAGACCCCAATGGATTTCGAGTCCATCGCCTTAACCTCTCGGCCACAACTACGCCTGCGTGCGGGGCTCCAGCTCTCTTGGCTGCAGGAGGGCAGCACAGGACGCCACCGAGCGTCAGACACAAAATCCATCTGAAGGATGAGGTGGCTAAAGGAGCCCGGCGTCCCGTTGCTCGACGCAAAGGCTGCCGTGACCCGGATTCGAACCGGGGTTGCTGCGGCCACAACGCAGAGTACTAACCACTATACGATCAGGGCGCCACTGTCCCACGGCTGCTAAAAGGGCCAGCGTGGGGAGACCCCAATGGATTTCAAGTCCATCGCCTTAACCACTCGGCCACGACTACGCCTGTCTGCGGCCCTCCAGCTCTCTTGGCTGCAGGAGGGCAGCACAGGACGCCACCGAGCGCCAGACACAAAATCCATCTGAAGGATGAGGTGGCTAAAGGAGCCCGGCGTCCCGTTGCTCGACGCAAAGGCTGCCGTGACCCGGATTGCTGCGCCACAACGCAGAGTACTAACCACTATACGATCAGGGCGCCACTGTCCCACGGCTGCTAAAAGGGCCAGCGGCGTGTTTGTCCGATGCAGAGAGGAGCGAAAAAGGAACAGACGCTTCTCCTCGCACGCAGACAAACAGCGTGGTCGGCAGGATTCCAACCGCGCTGGGAGACCCCAACGGATTTCTAGTCCATCGCCTTAATCACGCGGCGCGACTCGGGGACCAGCGTGTCCTCTGCCCTGTTCTCGCAACACTGGCGCCTGACGCACTTGCACCCTAGCCAGCTCAGTCACCCAGCCGAGACTGCAAGCTAGCCCGGCAGCAGACAAACAGCGGTCCCAACTAGGAGAAAGCAGGCTGCTACGTTTAATCCTGTGGACTTCCCACAGCACTGCACGTTCCTAGGACTCTCTTATCCGACTCACTCAGTTCAATTCATGAGCTCTTTCCTAACGAGCTGACCATCAGACTCAGGGCCGGATTCACGAAAATCTTCTTCAGAAATAAGTTAAGTAATTTCTTAAAATAAATTCCACAAAGTTCGTAAGAATGTTCTTAAGTGCAGTTCTTGAAAAATTCTTACTAAGTTCTCAAACATGTTCTTAAGGCGTTTGAATTTTTTCTTGAGAAAAAATATGACAGTCTTTATCTGACTCAGTACACGACTGAAGACACACTGATAAACTCACACTTAAAGTATTGTTTATTTGCACTTCTTGCAGATTACCCTAATAATTACAATTAGGCGCGCACTATTTTGGCCGCTACCAGCTTGACTGGCGCCGGCTTCGTGTTTTTAATGTGCCGTGTTTTGGAAAAGTTACTTTTAAAAAGCCTGTCTCAATTTGCAGCCATCTCTTTCGCTCATTTTTGTGTTGTGTTTTTGCGCCACTTTCCATGTGAACGCTTCGGTATGTGTGTCCGTGTTGCTACAGTAATACTGTGTATTATATAATAAAATATTATATAATATACTGTGTATTATATAATAAAATATTATATAATATACTGTGTATTATATATAAAAAGCAAAAGGTCTTGAAGACACAATTATCGGCACAGGCAGCTAAAGCAAAGGGCCAGCGGCGTGTTTGTCCGATGCAGAGAGGGAGCGAAAAAGGAACAGACGCTTCTCCTCGCACGCAGACAAACAGCGAGTCGGCAGGATTCGAACCTGCGCGGGAGACCCCAATGGATTTCGAGTCCATCGCCTTAACCTCTCGGCCACGACTACGCCTGTCTGCGGCCCTCCAGCTCTCTTGGCTGCAGGCGGGCAAGACAGGACACCACCAAGCTTCAGACACAAAATCCATCTGAAGGATGAGGTGGCTAAAGGAGCCCGGCGTCCCGTGGCTCGACGGCAAAAGGCTGCCGTGACCCGGATTGCTGCGCCACAACGCAGAGTACTAACCACTATACGATCAGGGCGCCACTGTCCCACGGCTGCTAAAAGGGCCAGCGTGGGGAGACCCCAACGGATTTCTAGTCCATCGCCTTAACCTCTCGGCCACAACTACGCCTGCGTGCGGGGCTCCAGCTCTCTTGGCTGCAGGAGGGCAGCACAGGACGCCACCGAGCGTCAGACACAAAATCCATCTGAAGGATGAGGTGGCTAAAGGAGCCCGGCGTCCCGTTGCTCGACGCAAAGGCTGCCGTGACCCGGATTGCTGCGCCACAACGCAGAGTACTAACCACTATACGATCACGGCGTGCCACTGGCCCACGGCTGTAAAAGGGTCCAGCGGCGTGTTTGTCCGTTGCAGAGAGGGCGCTGGCGCGTGGGGCGATGCAAAAATAGGCACTGCCGCTTCTCCTCGGCGTGCAGGCGAACAACGAGTCGGCAGGATTCCAACCGCGCTGGGAGACCCCAACGGATTTCTAGTCCATCGCCTTAATCACGCGGCCGCGACTACGGGGACCCGCGTGTCCTCTGCCCTGTTCTCGTGCAACACTGGCGCCTGACGCACTTGCACCCTAGCCAGCTCAGTCACCCAGCCGAGACTGCAAGCTAGCCCGGCAGCAGACAAACAGCGGTCCCAACTAGGAGAAAGCAGGTGGCCACGTCTCATCCTGTGGACCTGGGTTTTTCAGTACCGACCCTTTGGACCCACAGCACTGCAAGTTTCCTAGGTCTCTCTTACCTGACTCACTCAGTTCACTTCGTGAGCGCTCTTTCCTAACGAGCTGACCATCAGACTCAGGTGTGCCAAGCGAGGGAGATGCACAAAAAGCGCGAGGCGCTGTGGGTCCCCCCGAGGAGGAACGAACACCGCTCTAGTAGTGAGTCAACGGTAGAGCTGGACCAGCGTGACAGCAAGCTGAGGCCGCCAACAATATGACAGCCGTTCGCCCGAACAGGGACTTGAACCCTGGACCCTCAGATTAAAAGTCTGATGCTCTACCGACTGAGCTATCCGGGCTCTTGTGTTGCACAGCCCGGTTACGTTTCATACAACAGCAATATCCCCCACAAACCGCCGAGGAGAAGCCTACAAGAAATTGCAGCAGAGAGAGCAAAGGCCTTGGAAGGAACAATTATCGGCACAGAAAACTAAGGCTAAAGGGCCATTGCTAACCGTAGTCGGCAGGGTTCGAACCTGCGCGGGGAGACCCCAATGGATTTCGAGTCCATCGCCTTAACCTCTCGGCCACAACTACGCCTGCGTGCGGGGCTCCAGCTCTCTTGGCTGCAGGAGGGCAGCACAGGACGCCACCGAGCGTCAGACACAAAATCCAGCTGAAGGACGAGGTGGGAAAAGGGAGCCCGACGTCCCCGTGGCTCGACGGCAAAAGGCTGCCGTGACCCGGATTGCTGCGGCCACAACGCAGAGTACTAACCACTATACGATCACGGCGTGCCACTGGCCCACGGCTGTAAAAGGGTCCAGCGGCGTGTTTGTCCGTTGCAGAGAGGAGCGAAAAAGGAACAGACGCTTCTCCTCGGCGTGCAGGCGAACAACGTAGTCGGCAGGATTCGAACCTGCGGCTGGGAGACCCCAATGGATTTCGAGTCCATCGCCTTAACCTCTCGGCCACGACCACGCCTGTCTGCGGCCCTCCAGCTCTCTTGGCTGCAGGCGGGCAAGACAGGACACCACCAAGCTTCAGACACAAAATCCATCTGAAGGATGAGGTGGCTAAAGGAGCCCGGCGTCCCGTTGCTCGACGCAAAGGCTGCCGTGACCGGATTGCTGCGCCACAACGCAGAGTACTAACCACTATACGATCACGGCGTGCCACTGGCCCACGGCTGTAAAAGGGTCCAGCGGCGTGTTTGTCCGTTGCAGAGAGGGAGCGAAAAAGGAACAGACGCTTCTCCTCGGCGTGCAGGCGAACAACGAGTCGGCAGGATTCGAACCCGCGCTGGGAGACCCCAACGGATTTCTAGTCCATCGCCTTAACCACTCGGCCACGACTACGCCTGTCTGCGGCCCTCCAGCTCTCTTGGCTGCAGGAGGGCAGCACAGGGCGCCACCGGCGTCAGACACAAAATCCAGCTGAAGGACGAGGTGGGAAAAGGGAGCCCGACGTCCCCGTGGCTCGACGGCAAAAGGCTGCCGTGACCCGGATTCGAACCGGGGTTGCTGCGCCACAACGCAGAGTACTAACCACTATACGATCAGGGCGCCACTGTCCCACGGCTGCTAAAAGGGCCAGCGGCGTGTTTGTCCGATGCAGAGAGGGAGCGAAAAAGGAACAGACGCTTCTCCTCGGCGTGCAGGCGAACAACGAGTCGGCAGGATTCCAACCGCGCTGGGAGACCCCAATGGATTTCTAGTCCATCGCCTTAATCACGCGGCGCGACTCGGGGACCAGCGTGTCCTCTGCCCTGTTCTCGTGCAACACTGGCGCCTGACGACTTGCACCCTAGCCAGCTCAGTCACCCAGCCGAGACTGCAAGCTAGCCCGGCAGCAGACAAAACAGCGGTCCCAACTAGGAGAAAGCAGGCTGCTACGTTTAATCCTGTGGACTTCCCACAGCACTGCAAGTTTCCTAGGTCTCTTACCTGACTCACTCAGTTCAATTCATGAGCTCTTTCCTAACGAGCTGACCATCAGACTCAGGGCCGGATTCACGAAAATCTTCTTCAGAAATAAGTTAAGTAATTTCTTAAAATAAATTCCACAAAGTTCGTAAGAATGTTCTTAAGTGCAGTTCTTGAAAAATTCTTACTAAGTTCTCAAACATGTTCTTAAGGCGTTTGAATTTTTTCTTGAGAAAAAATATGACAGTCTTTATCTGACTCAGTACACGACTGAAGACACACTGATAAACTCACACTTAAAGTATTGTTTATTTGCACTTCTTGCAGATTGCCCTAATAATTACAATTAGGCGCGCGCACTATTTTGGCCGCTACCAGCTTGACTGGCGCTCGGCTTCGTGTTTTTAATGTGCCGTGTTTTGGAAAAGTTACTTTTAAAAAGCCTGTCTCAATTTGCAGCCATCTCTTTCGTTCATTTTTGTGTTGTGTTTTTGCGCTCACTTTCCATGTGAACGCTTCGGTATGTGTGTCCGTGCTGCTACAGTAATACTGTGTATTATATAATACTGTGTATTATATAATACTGTGTATTATATAATACTGTGTATTATATAATACTGTGTATTATATAATACACAGTATATTATATAATATACTGTGTATTATATATAAAAAAAGCAAAAGGTCTTGGAAGACACAATTATCGGCACAGGCAGCTAAAGCAAAAGGGCCAGCGTGGGGAGACCCCAATGGATTTCGAAGTCCATCGCCTTAACCTCTCGGCCACGACTACGCCTGTCTGCGGCCCTCCAGCTCTCTTGGCTGCAGGCGGGCAAGACAGGACACCACCAAGCTTCAGACACAAAATCCATCTGAAGGATGAGGTGGCTAAAAGGAGCCCGGCGTCCCCGTTGCTCGACGCAAAAGGCTGCCGTGACCCGGATTCGAACCGGGGTTGCTGCGGCCACAACGCAGAGTACTAACCACTATACGATCACGGCGTGCCACTGGCCCACGGCTGTAAAAGGGTCCAGCGGCGTGTTTGTCCGTTGCAGAGAGGGCGCTGGCGGCGTGGGGCGATGCAAAAATAGGCACTGCCGCTTCTCCTCGGCGTGCAGGCGAACAACGTAGTCGGCAGGATTCCAACCTGCGCTGGGAGACCCCAACGGATTTCTAGTCCATCGCCTTAATCACGCGGCCGCGACTACGGGGACCCGCGTGTCCTCTGCCCTGTTCTCGTGCAACACTGGCGCCTGACGCACTTGCACCCTAGCCAGCTCAGTCACCCAGCCGAGACTGCAAGCTAGCCCGGCAGCAGACAAAACAGCGGTCCCAACTAGGAGAAAGCAGGTGGCCACGTCTCATCCTGTGGACCTGGGTTTTCAGTACCGACCCTTTGGACCCACAGCACTGCAAGTTTCCTAGGTTTCTCTTACCTGACTCACTCAGTTCACTTCGTGAGCGCTCTTTCCTAACGAGCTGACCATCAGACTCAGGTGTGCCAAGCGAGGGAGATGCACAAAAAGCGCGAGGCGCTGTGGGTCCCCCCGAGGAGGAACGAACACCGCTCTAGTAGTGAGTCAACGGTAGAGCTGGACCAGCGTGACAGCAAGCTGAGGCCGCCAACAATATGACAGCCGTTCGCCCGAACAGGGACTTGAACCCTGGACCCTCAGATTAAAAGTCTGATGCTCTACCGACTGAGCTATCCGGGCTCTTGTGTTGCACAGCCCGGTTACGTTTCATACAACAGCAATATCCCCACAAACCGCCGAGGAGAAGCCTACAAGAAATTGCAGCAGAGAGAGCAAAGGCCTTGAAGGAACAATTATCGGCACAGAAAACTAAGGCTAAAGGGCCATTGCTAACCGTAGTCGGCAGGGTTCGAACCTGCGCTGGGAGACCCCAATGGATTTCGAGTCCATCGCCTTAACCTCTCGGCCACGACCACGCCTGTCTGCGGCCCTCCAGCTCTCTTGGCTGCAGGAGGGCAGCACAGGGCGCCACCGGCGTCAGACACAAAATCCATCTGAAGGATGAGGTGGCTAAAGGAGCCCGGCGTCCCGTTGCTCGACGCAAAGGCTGCCGTGACCGGATTGCTGCGCCACAACGCAGAGTACTAACCACTATACGATCAGGGCGCCACTGTCCCACGGCTGCTAAAAGGGCCAGCGTGGGGAGACCCCAATGGATTTCTAGTCCATCGCCTTAACCTCTCGGCCACGACCACGCCTGTCTGCGGCCCTCCAGCTCTCTTGGCTGCAGGAGGGCAGCACAGGGCGCCACCGGCGTCAGACACAAAATCCAGCTGAAGGATGAGGTGGCTAAAGGAGCCCGGCGTCCCGTTGCTCGACGCAAAGGCTGCCGTGACCCGGATTCGAACCGGGGTTGCTGCGCCACAACGCAGAGTACTAACCACTATACGATCAGGGCGCCACTGTCCCACGGCTGCTAAAAGGGCCAGCGGCGTGTTTGTCCGATGCAGAGAGGGAGCGAAAAAGGAACAGACGCTTCTCCTCGGCACGCAGACAAACAGCGTAGTCGGCAGGATTCGAACCTGCGCGGGGAGACCCCAATGGATTTCTAGTCCATCGCCTTAACCACTCGGCCACGACTACGGCAACCTGGGAGTCCCAACTAGAGAAAGCAGGCTGCTACGCTTAATCCTGTGGACTTCCCACAGCACTGCACGCTTCCTAGGACTCTCTTATCCGACTCACTCAGTTCAATTCATGAGCTCTTTCCTAGCGAGCTGACCATCAGACTCAGGGGCCGGATTCACGAAAATCTTCTTCAGAAATAAGTTAAGTAATTTCTTAAAATAAATTCCACAAAGTTCGTAAGAATGTTCTTAAGTGCAGTTCTTGAAAAATTCTTACTAAGTTCTCAAACATGTTCTTAAGAGCGTTTGAATTTTTTTCTTGAGAAAAAAATATGACAGTCTTTATCTGACTCAGTACACGACTGAAGACACACTGATAAACTCACACTTAAAGTATTGTTTATTTGCACTTCTTGCAGATTACCCTAATAATTACAATTAGGCGCGCGCCCTATTTTGGCCGCTACCAGCTTGACTGGCGCTCGGCTTCGTGTTTTTAATGTGCCGTGTTTTGGAAAAGTTACTTTTAAAAAGCCTGTCTCAATTTGCAGCCATCTCTTTCGTTCATTTTTGTGTTGTGTTTTTGCGCCACTTTCCATGTGAACGCTCGGTATGTGTGTCCGTGCTGCTACAGTAATACTGTGTATTATATAATACTGTGTATTATATATAAAAAAAGCAAAAGGTCTTGGAAGACACAATTATCGGCACAGGCAGCTAAAGCAAAAGGGCCAGCGTGGGGAGACCCCAATGGATTTCGAAGTCCATCGCCTTAACCTCTCGGCCACGACTACGCCTGTCTGCGGCCCTCCAGCTCTCTTGGCTGCAGGCGGGCAAGACAGGACACCACCAAGCTTCAGACACAAAATCCATCTGAAGGATGAGGTGGCTAAAAGGAGCCCGGCGTCCCCGTTGCTCGACGCAAAAGGCTGCCGTGACCCGGATTCGAACCGGGGTTGCTGCGGCCACAACGCAGAGTACTAACCACTATACGATCACGGCGTGCCACTGGCCCACGGCTGTAAAAGGGTCCAGCGGCGTGTTTGTCCGTTGCAGAGAGGGAGCGCACAAGCGCGCGTGGGACGTGCAAAAAATAGGCACTGCCGCTTCTCCTCGGCGTGCAGGCGAACAACGTAGTCGGCAGGATTCCAACCTGCGCTGGGAGACCCCAACGGATTTCTAGTCCATCGCCTTAATCACGCGGCCGCGACTACGGGGACCCGCGTGTCCTCTGCCCTGTTCTCGTGCAACACTGGCGCCTGACGCACTTGCACCCTAGCCAGCTCAGTCACCCAGCCGAGACTGCAAGCTAGCCCGGCAGCAGACAAAACAGCGGTCCCAACTAGGAGAAAGCAGGTGGCCACGTCTCATCCTGTGGACCTGGGTTTTTCAGTACCGACCCTTTGGACCCACAGCACTGCAAGTTTCCTAGGTCTCTCTTACCTGACTCACTCAGTTCACTTCGTGAGCGCTCTTTCCTAACGAGCTGACCATCAGACTCAGGTGTGCCAAGCGAGGGAGATGCACAAAAAGCGCGAGGCGCTGTGGGTCCCCCCGAGGAGGAACGAACACCGCTCTAGTAGTGAGTCAACGGTAGAGCTGGACCAGCGTGACAGCAAGCTGAGGCCGCCAACAATATGACAGCCGTTCGCCCGAACAGGGACTTGAACCCTGGACCCTCAGATTAAAAGTCTGATGCTCTACCGACTGAGCTATCCGGGCTCTTGTGTTGCACAGCCCGGTTACGTTTCATACAACAGCAATATCCCCCACAAACCGCCGAGGAGAAGCCTACAAGAAATTGCAGCAGAGAGAGCAAAGGCCTTGGAAGGAACAATTATCGGCACAGAAAACTAAGGCTAAAGGGCCATTGCTAACCGTAGTCGGCAGGGTTCGAACCTGCGCGGGGAGACCCCAATGGATTTCGAGTCCATCGCCTTAACCTCTCGGCCACAACTACGCCTGCGTGCGGGGCTCCAGCTCTCTTGGCTGCAGGAGGGCAGCACAGGACGCCACCGAGCGTCAGACACAAAATCCAGCTGAAGGACGAGGTGGGAAAAGGGAGCCCGACGTCCCCGTGGCTCGACGGCAAAAGGCTGCCGTGACCCGGATTGCCGCGCCACAACGCAGAGTACTAACCACTATACGATCAGGCGCGCCACTGTCCCACGGCTGCTAAAAGGGCCAGCGTGGGGAGACCCCAACGGATTTCTAGTCCATCGCCTTAACCACTCGGCCACGACTACGGCAACCTGGGAGTCCCAACTAGAGAAAGCAGGCTGCTACGCTTAATCCTGTGGACTTCCCACAGCACTGCACGTTCCTAGGACTCTCTTATCCGACTCACTCAGTTCACTTCGTGAGCGCTCTTTCCTAACGAGCTGACCATCAGACTCAGGGCCGGATTCACGAAAATCTTCTTCAGAAATAAGTTAAGTAATTTCTTAAAATAAATTCCACAAAGTTCGTAAGAATGTTCTTAAGTGCAGTTCTTGAAAAATTCTTACTAAGTTCTCAAACATGTTCTTAAGGCGTTTGAATTTTTTCTTGAGAAAAAATATGACAGTCTTTATCTGACTCAGTACACGACTGAAGACACACTGATAAACTCACACTTAAAGTATTGTTTATTTGCACTTCTTGCAGATTACCCTAATAATTACAATTAGGCGCGCACTATTTTGGCCGCTACCAGCTTGACTGGCGCCGGCTTCGTGTTTTTAATGTGCCGTGTTTTGGAAAAGTTACTTTTAAAAAGCCTGTCTCAATTTGCAGCCATCTCTTTCGTTCATTTTTGTGTTGTGTTTTTGCGCCACTTTCCATGTGAACGCTTCGGTATGTGTGTCCGTGCTGCTACAGTAATACTGTGTATTATATAATACTGTGTATTATATAATACTGTGTATTATATATAAAAAGCAAAAGGTCTTGGAAGACACAATTATCGGCACAGAAAACTAAGGCTAAAGGGCCATTGCTAACCGTAGTCGGCAGGATTCCAACCTGCGCTGGGAGACCCCAACGGATTTCTAGTCCATCGCCTTAACCTCTCGGCCACGACTACGGCAACCTGGGAGTCCCAACTAGAGAAAGCAGGCTGCTACGTTTAATCCTGTGGACTTCCCACAGCACTGCAAGTTTCCTAGGTCTCTTACCTGACTCACTCAGTTCACTTCGTGAGCTCTTTCCTAACGAGCTGACCATCAGACTCAGGGCCGGATTCACGAAAATCTTCTTCAGAAATAAGTTAAGTAATTTCTTAAAATAAATTCCACAAAGTTCGTAAGAATGTTCTTAAGTGCAGTTCTTGAAAAATTCTTACTAAGTTCTCAAACATGTTCTTAAGGCGTTTGAATTTTTTCTTGAGAAAAAATATGACAGTCTTTATCTGACTCAGTACACGACTGAAGACACACTGATAAACTCACACTTAAAGTATTGTTTATTTGCACTTCTTGCAGATTGCCCTAATAATTACAATTAGGCGCGCACTATTTTGGCCGCTACCAGCTTGACTGGCGCCGGCTTCGTGTTTTTAATGTGCCGTGTTTTGGAAAAGTTACTTTTAAAAAGCCTGTCTCAATTTGCAGCCATCTCTTTCGCTCATTTTTGTGTTGTGTTTTTGCGCCACTTTCCATGTGAACGCTCGGTATGTGTGTCCGTGCTGCTACAGTAATACTGTGTATTATATAATACTGTGTATTATATATAAAAAGCAAAAGGTCTTGGAAGACACAATTATCGGCACAGGCAGCTAAAGCAAAGGGCCAGCGTGGGGAGACCCCAATGGATTTCAAGTCCATCGCCTTAACCTCTCGGCCAC
>NC_081174.1:32762776-32769859 GCF_012432095.1 Onychostoma macrolepis | reverse complement strand
GCGATAACCCTTTTACAGCCGTGGGCCAGTGGCACGCCGTGATCGATAGTGGTTAGTACTCTGCGTTGTGGCCGCAGCAACCCCGGTTCGAATCCGGGTCACGGCAGCCTTTTGCGTCGAGCAACGGGGACGCCGGGCTCCTTTTAGCCACCTCATCCTTCAGATGGATTTTGTGTCTGAAGCTTGGTGGTGTCCTGTCTTGCCCGCCTGCAGCCAAGAGAGCTGGAGGGCCGCAGACAGGCGTAGTCGTGGCCGAGAGGTTAAGGCGATGGACTCGAACCATTGGGGTCTCCCCACGCTGGCCCTTTTGCTTTAGCTGCCTGTGCCGATAATTGTGTCTTCCAAGACCTTTTGCTTTTTTTATATATAATACACAGTATTATATAATACACAGTATTACTGTAGCAGCACGGACACACATACCAAGCTGCTCACATGGAAAGTGAGCGCAAAAACACAACACAAAATGAACGAAAGAGATGGCTGCAAATTGAGACAGGCTTTTTAAAAGTAACTTTTCCAAAACACGGCACATTAAAAACACGAAGCCGAGCGCCAGTCAAGCTGGTAGCGGCCAAAATAGTGCGCGCGCCTAATTGTAATTATTAGGGTAATCTGCAAGAAGTGCAAATAAACAATACTTTAAGTGTGAGTTTATCAGTGTGTCTTCAGTCGTGTACTGAGTCAGATAAAGACTGTCATATTTTTTTCTCAAGAAAAAAATTCAAACGCTCTTAAGAACATGTTTGAGAACTTAGTAAGAATTTTTCAAGAACTGCACTTAAGAACATTCTTACGAACTTTGTGGAATTTATTTTAAGAAATTACTTAACTTATTTCTGAAGAAGATTTTCGTGAATCCGGCCCCTGAGTCTGATGGTCAGCTCGCTAGGAAAGAGCGCTCATGAATTGAACTGAGTGAGTCGGATAAGAGAGTCCTAGGAAACGTGCAGTGCTGTGGGAAGTCCACAGGATTAAACGTAGCAGCCTGCTTTCTCCTAGTTGGGACTCCCAGGTTGCCGTAGTCGTGGCCGAGTGGTTAAGGCGATGGACTAGAAATCCATTGGGGTCTCCCCGCAGGTTCGAATCCTGCCGACCACGCTGTTTGTCTGCGTGCCGAGGAGAAGCCGCCTGTTCCTTTTTCGCCCCTCTCTGCATCGGACAAACACGCCGCTGGCCCTTTTAGCAGCCGTGGGACAGTGGCGCGCCCTGATCGTATAGTGGTTAGTACTCATGCCAGGCCGCAGCAATCCGGGTCACGGCAGCCTTTTGCCGCCGAGCCACGGGACGCCGGGCTCCTTTTCCCACCTCATCCTTCAGCTGGATTTTGTGTCTGACGCCGGTGGCGCCCTGTGCTGCCCTCCTGCAGCCAAGAGAGCTGGAGCCCGCACGCAGGCGTAGTTGTGGCCGAGAGGTTAAGGCGATGGACTCGAAATCCATTGGGGTCTCCCCGCGCAGGTTCGAACCCTGCCGACTACGGTTAGCAATGGCCCTTTAGCCTTAGTTTTCTGTGCCGATAATTGTTCCTTCCAAGGCCTTTGCTCTCTGCTGCAATTTCTTGTAGGCTTCTCCTCGGCGGTTTGTGGGGGATATTGCTGTTGTATGAAACGTAACCGGGCTGTGCAACACAAGAGCCCGGATAGCTCAGTCGGTAGAGCATCAGACTTTTAATCTGAGGGTCCAGGGTTCAAGTCCCTGTTCGGGCGAACGGCTGTCATATTGTTGGCGGCCTCAGCTTGCTGTCACGCTGGTCCAGCTCACCGCTGACTCACTACTAGAGCGGTGTTCGCTCCTCCTCGGGGGGACCCACAGCGCCTCGCGCTTTTTGTGCATCTCCCTCGCTTGGCACACCTGAGTCTGATGGTCAGCTCGTTAGGAAAGAGCGCTCACGAAGTGAACTGAGTGAGTCAGGTAAGAGAGACCTAGGAAACTTGCAGTGCTGTGGGTCCAAAGGGTCGGTACTGAAAAACCCAGGTCCACAGGATGAGACGTGGCCACCTGCTTTCTCCTAGTTGGGACCGCTGTTTTGTCTGCTGCCGGGCTAGCTTGCAGTCTCGGCTGGGTGACTGAGCTGGCTAGGGTGCAAGTGCGTCAGGCGCCAGTGTTGCACGAGAACAGGGCAGAGGACACGCGGGTCCCCGTAGTCGCGGCCGCGTGATTAAGGCGATGGACTAGAACCATTGGGGTCTCCCAGCGCAGGTTGGAATCCTGCCGACCACGTTGTTCGCCTGCACGCCGAGGAGAAGCGGCAGTGCCTATTTTTTGCATCGCCCCACGCCGCCAGCGCCCTCTCTGCAACGGACAAACACGCCGCTGGACCCTTTTACAGCCGTGGGCCAGTGGCACGCCGTGATCGTATAGTGGTTAGTACTCTGCGTTGTGGCCGCAGCAACCCCGGTTCGAATCCGGGTCACGGCAGCCTTTTGCGTCGAGCAACGGGACGCTGGCTCCTTTTAGCCACCTCATCCTTCAGATGGATTTTGTGTCTGAAGCTTGGTGGTGTCCTGTCTTGCCCGCCTGCAGCCAAGAGAGCTGGAGGGCCGCAGACAGGCGTAGTCGTGGCCGAGAGGTTAAGGCGATGGACTTCGAAATCCATTGGGGTCTCCCCACGCTGGCCCTTTTGCTTTAGCTGCCTGTGCCGATAATTGTGTCTTCCAAGACCTTTTGCTTTTTTTATATATAATACACAGTATTATATAATACACAGTATTACTGTAGCAGCACGGACACACATACCAAGCTGCTCACATGGAAAGTGAGCGCAAAAACACAACACAAAAATGAACGAAAGAGATGGCTGCAAATTGAGACAGGCTTTTTAAAAGTAACTTTTCCAAAACACGGCACATTAAAAACACGAAGCCGAGCGCCAGTCAAGCTGGTAGCGGCCAAAATAGTGCGCGCGCCTAATTGTAATTATTAGGGCAATCTGCAAGAAGTGCAAATAAACAATACTTTAAGTGTGAGTTTATCAGTGTGTCTTCAGTCGTGTACTGAGTCAGATAAAGACTGTCATATTTTTTTCTCAAGAAAAAAATTCAAACGCTCTTAAGAACATGTTTGAGAACTTAGTAAGAATTTTTCAAGAACTGCACTTAAGAACATTCTTACGAACTTTGTGGAATTTATTTTAAGAAATTACTTAACTTATTTCTGAAGAAGATTTTCGTGAATCCGGCCCCTGAGTCTGATGGTCAGCTCGCTAGGAAAGAGCGCTCATGAATTGAACTGAGTGAGTCGGATAAGAGAGTCCTAGGAAACGTGCAGTGCTGTGGGAAGTCCACAGGATTAAACGTAGCAGCCTGCTTTCTCCTAGTTGGGACTCCCAGGTTGCCGTAGTCGTGGCCGAGTGGTTAAGGCGATGGACTAGAAATCCATTGGGGTCTCCCCGCGCAGGTTCGAATCCTGCCGACTACGCTGTTTGTCTGCGTGCCGAGGAGAAGCGTCTGTTCCTTTTTCGCTCCCTCTCTGCATCGGACAAACACGCCGCTGGCCCTTTAGCAGCCGTGGGACAGTGGCGCGCCTGATCGTATAGTGGTTAGTACTCTGCGTTGTGGCCGCAGCAATCCGGGTCACGGCAGCCTTTTGCCGCCGAGCCACGGGACGCCGGGCTCCCTTTTCCCACCTCATCCTTCAGCTGGATTTTGTGTCTGACGCCGGTGGCGCCCTGTGCTGCCCTCCTGCAGCCAAGAGAGCTGGAGCCCCGCACGCAGGCGAGTTGTGGCCGAGAGGTTAAGGCGATGGACTTCGAAATCCATTGGGGTCTCCCCGCGCAGGTTCGAACCCTGCCGACTACGGTTAGCAATGGCCCTTTAGCCTTAGTTTTCTGTGCCGATAATTGTTCCTTCCAAGGCCTTTGCTCTCTCTGCTGCAATTTCTTGTAGGCTTCTCCTCGGCGGTTTGTGGGGGATATTGCTGTTGTATGAAACGTAACCGGGCTGTGCAACACAAGAGCCCGGATAGCTCAGTCGGTAGAGCATCAGACTTTTAATCTGAGGGTCCAGGGTTCAAGTCCCTGTTCGGGCGAACGGCTGTCATATTGTTGGCGGCCTCAGCTTGCTGTCACGCTGGTCCAGCTCTACCGTTGACTCACTACTAGAGCGGTGTTCGTTCCTCCTCGGGGGGACCCACAGCGCCTCGCGCTTTTTGTGCATCTCCCTCGCTTGGCACACCTGAGTCTGATGGTCAGCTCGTTAGGAAAGAGCGCTCACGAAGTGAACTGAGTGAGTCAGGTAAGAGAGACCTAGGAAACTTGCAGTGCTGTGGGTCCAAAGGGTCGGTACTGAAAAACCCAGGTCCACAGGATGAGACGTGGCCACCTGCTTTCTCCTAGTTGGGACCGCTGTTTTGTCTGCTGCCGGGCTAGCTTGCAGTCTCGGCTGGGTGACTGAGCTGGCTAGGGTGCAAGTGCGTCAGGCGCCAGTGTTGCACGAGAACAGGGCAGAGGACACGCGGGTCCCCGTAGTCGCGGCCGCGTGATTAAGGCGATGGACTAGAAATCCGTTGGGGTCTCCCAGCGCAGTTTGGAATCCTGCCGACTACGTTGTTCGCCTGCACGCCGAAGAGAAGCGGCAGTGCCTATTTTTTGCACGTCCCACGCGCGCTTGTGCGCTCCCTCTCTGCAACGGACAAACACGCCGCTGGACCCTTTTACAGCCGTGGGCCAGTGGCACGCCGTGATCGTATAGTGGTTAGTACTCTGCGTTGTGGCCGCAGCAACCCCGGTTCGAATCCGGGTCACGGCAGCCTTTTGCGTCGAGCAACGGGGACGCCGGGCTCCTTTTAGCCACCTCATCCTTCAGATGGATTTTGTGTCTGAAGCTTGGTGGTGTCCTGTCTTGCCCGCCTGCAGCCAAGAGAGCTGGAGGGCCGCAGACAGGCGTAGTCGTGGCCGAGAGGTTAAGGCGATGGACTTCGAAATCCATTGGGGTCTCCCCACGCTGGCCCTTTTGCTTTAGCTGCCTGTGCCGATAATTGTGTCTTCCAAGACCTTTTGCTTTTTTTATATATAATACACAGTATTATATAATACACAGTATTACTGTAGCAGCACGGACACACATACCAAGCTGCTCACATGGAAAGTGAGCGCAAAAACACAACACAAAAATGAACGAAAGAGATGGCTGCAAATTGAGACAGGCTTTTTAAAAGTAACTTTTCCAAAACACGGCACATTAAAAACACGAAGCCGAGCGCCAGTCAAGCTGGTAGCGGCCAAAATAGTGCGCGCGCCTAATTGTAATTATTAGGGTAATCTGCAAGAAGTGCAAATAAACAATACTTTAAGTGTGAGTTTATCAGTGTGTCTTCAGTCGTGTACTGAGTCAGATAAAGACTGTCATATTTTTTTCTCAAGAAAAAAATTCAAACGCTCTTAAGAACATGTTTGAGAACTTAGTAAGAATTTTTCAAGAACTGCACTTAAGAACATTCTTACGAACTTTGTGGAATTTATTTTAAGAAATTACTTAACTTATTTCTGAAGAAGATTTTCGTGAATCCGGCCCCTGAGTCTGATGGTCAGCTCGCTAGGAAAGAGCGCTCATGAATTGAACTGAGTGAGTCGGATAAGAGAGTCCTAGGAAACGTGCAGTGCTGTGGGAAGTCCACAGGATTAAACGTAGCAGCCTGCTTTCTCCTAGTTGGGACTCCCAGGTTGCCGTAGTCGTGGCCGAGTGGTTAAGGCGATGGACTAGAAATCCATTGGGGTCTCCCCGCGCAGGTTCGAATCCTGCCGACTACGCTGTTTGTCTGCGTGCCGAGGAGAAGCGTCTGTTCCTTTTTCGCCCTCTCTGCATCGGACAAACACGCCGCTGGCCCTTTAGCAGCCGTGGGACAGTGGCGCGCCCTGATCGATAGTGGTTAGTACTCTGCCAGGCCGCAGCAATCCGGGTCACGGCAGCCTTTTGCCGCCGAGCCACGGGACGCCGGGCTCCTTTTCCCACCTCATCCTTCAGCTGGATTTTGTGTCTGACGCTCGGTGGCGTCCTGTGCTGCCCTCCTGCAGCCAAGAGAGCTGGAGCCCCGCACGCAGGCGTAGTTGTGGCCGAGAGGTTAAGGCGATGGACTCGAAATCCATTGGGGTCTCCCCGCGCAGGTTCGAACCCTGCCGACTACGGTTAGCAATGGCCCTTTAGCCTTAGTTTTCTGTGCCGATAATTGTTCCTTCCAAGGCCTTTGCTCTCTCTGCTGCAATTTCTTGTAGGCTTCTCCTCGGCGGTTTGTGGGGGATATTGCTGTTGTATGAAACGTAACCGGGCTGTGCAACACAAGAGCCCGGATAGCTCAGTCGGTAGAGCATCAGACTTTTAATCTGAGGGTCCAGGGTTCAAGTCCCTGTTCGGGCGAACGGCTGTCATATTGTTGGCGGCCTCAGCTTGCTGTCACGCTGGTCCAGCTCTACCGTTGACTCACTACTAGAGCGGTGTTCGTTCCTCCTCGGGGACCCACAGCGCCGCGCTTTTGTGCATCTCCCTCGCTTGGCACACCTGAGTCTGATGGTCAGCTCGTTAGGAAAGAGCGCTCACGAAGTGAACTGAGTGAGTCAGGTAAGAGAGACCTAGGAAACTTGCAGTGCTGTGGGTCCAAAGGGTCGGTACTGAAAAACCCAGGTCCACAGGATGAGACGTGGCCACCTGCTTTCTCCTAGTTGGGACCGCTGTTTTGTCTGCTGCCGGGCTAGCTTGCAGTCTCGGCTGGGTGACTGAGCTGGCTAGGGTGCAAGTGCGTCAGGCGCCAGTGTTGCACGAGAACAGGGCAGAGGACACGCGGGTCCCCGTAGTCGCGGCCGCGTGATTAAGGCGATGGACTAGAAATCCGTTGGGGTC
This sequence comes from Onychostoma macrolepis, assembly GCF_012432095.1. Lineage (NCBI taxonomy): Eukaryota > Metazoa > Chordata > Actinopteri > Cypriniformes > Cyprinidae > Onychostoma > Onychostoma macrolepis. The sequence goes on along the minus strand of NC_081174.1, from coordinate 32,763,029 downwards.
TCCCAGCGCAGGTTGGAATCCTGCCGACTACGTTGTTCGCCTGCACGCCGAGGAGAAGCGGCAGTGCCTATTTTTGCATCGCCCCACGCGCGCCAGCGCTCCTCTCTGCAACGGACAAACACGCCGCTGGACCCTTTTACAGCCGTGGGCCAGTGGCACGCCGTGATCGTATAGTGGTTAGTACTCTGCGTTGTGGCCGCAGCAACCCCGGTTCGAACCGGTCACGGCAGCCTTTGCGCCGAGCAACGGGACG
>NC_081174.1:32675601-32762676 GCF_012432095.1 Onychostoma macrolepis | reverse complement strand
CACCAAAGTCAGTTAACTCTCAGCACATAGAAACTTTTTCACCTAGATATCACTCTATAGAGACTGTGTCTGTTCCCGAACTAGAAAATACAGAAAACATCCAAACCAAAGTAATAGTAACAATTTAATTGATGTTCAACAAATAAAAAAACGATATAATACAGATAAACACATGATAAAGCTTGGCTTATTAAATATTAGATCCCTTTCTTCAAAAGCACTTTTTGTAAATTATATGTTCACTGACCATAAACTAGATGTGCTTTGTCTGAGAGAAACCTGGCTGATTACATTACTTTAAACGAGTCTACACCCCAAGATTACTGTTACAAACATGAACCACGTCCAAAAGGTAAAGGGGGAGGTGTTGCTACAATTTATAGAAATATTTTCAGTATCTCTCAGAGGTTGGGTTTCAAGTATAATTCGTTCGAAGTAATGGTGCTTCATATAACGTTATCCAAAGAAACAAGTGTTAATGATAAATCCCCTGTGATGTTTCTACTGGCTACTGTATACAGGCCACCAGGGCACCATACAGACTTTATTAAAGAATTTTCTGATCTTCTATCGGAGTTAGTGCTGCATGCAGATAAAGTCCTAATCGTTGGTGATTTTAATATCCATGTTGATAATGACAGAGATTCGTTGGGATCAGCATTTATAGACATTCTAAACTCAATTGGTGTTAAACAACACGTGTCAGGACCTACTCATTGTCGAAATCATACTCTAGATTTAATAATGTCACATGGAATTGATGTCAGTGGCGTTGAAATTTTGCAGCAGAGCGATGATATCTCAGATCATTATCTAGTCTCCTCTATATTCCATATAGCTAAAGCTGTAAAGCCAACTTCTTGTTACAAATATGGTAGAACCATTACCTCTACCACAAAAGACTGCTTTATAAATAATCTTCCTGACTTATCTCAGTTCCTCAGCATATCCAATAGCTCAGAACAACTTGATGATGTAACAGGAACTATGGACTCTCTCTTTTCTAGCACTTTAGATGCGGTTGCTCCTTTACGCTTAAGGAAGATTAAGGATAAGAGTCCAACACCGTGGTATAATGAGCACACTCGCACCCTAAAGAGAGCAGCCCGGAAAATGGAGCGCAGCTGGAGGAAAACTAAATTAGAGGTATTTCGTTTAGCTTGGCGGGAAAGTACCCTATCCTACAGAAAAGCATTAAAACTGCTAGATCTGATTACTTTTCGTCTCTTCTAGAAGAAAACAAACATAACCCCCGGTATTTATTCAATACAGTAACTAAATTAACGAAAAATCAAGCATCAACAGATGTTGGCATTTCCCAAGAGCATAGCAGTAATGACTTTATGAATACTTCACTTCCAAGATCGATACTATCAGAGATAAAATTGTATCCCTGCAGCCGTCAGCTACAGTATCGCATCAGATAGCGCACTATAGACCCCTGAGGAACAATTCCACTCATTCTCTACTGTGGGAGAGGAAGAATTGTATAAACTTGTTAAATCATCTAAACCAACAACATGTATGTTAGACCCGATTCCATCTAAACTACTAAAAGAGCTGCTTCCAGAAGTCATAGATCCTCTTTTGGCTATTATTAATTCGTCATTGTCATTAGGATATGTCCCCAAAACCTTCAAATTGGCTGTTATTAAGCCTCTCATTAAAAAACCACAACTTGACCCCAAAGATCTAGTTAATTACAGACCGATCTCAAACCTCCCTTTTCTGTCAAAGATACTAGAAAAGGTAGTATCCTCACAATTATATTCCTTCCTAGAGAAAAATGATATCTGTGAGGAATTCCAGTCAGGATTTAGATCGTATCATAGTACTGAGACTGCTCTCATTAGAGTTACAAATGACCTGCTTCTATCATCTGATCGTGGTTGTATCTCTTTATTAGTTCTACTGGATCTTAGCGCTGCGTTCGACACTATCGACCACAACATTCTTTTGAATAGTCTACAAAACTTTGTTGGCATTAGTGGAAGTGCCTTAGCATGGTTCAAATCATACTTATCTGACCGCCATCAGTTCGTAGCAGTGAATGAAGAGGTATCATATCGATCACAAGTGCAGTATGGAGTACCTCAAGGCTCAGTACTAGGGCCGTTACTTTTCACGCTATATATGTTACCCTTGGGAGATATTATCAGGAGACATGGTGTTAGCTTTCACTGTTATGCTGATGATACTCAGCTCTATATTTCTTCGCGGCCCGGTGAAACACACCAAATTCAGAAACTAACGGAATGCATAGTCGATATAAAAAAAATTATTTTACTGCTAAATTCTGAAAAAACAGAGGTGTTAATTATCGGTCCTAAAAACCCCACATGTAATAACCTAGAACATTATCTAACACTTGACGGCTGCTCTGTCAATTCTTCTTCATCAGTCAGGAACCTAGGTGTGCTGTTCGATAGCAATCTGTCATTTGAAAGCCATGTTTTTAGCATCTGTAAAACTGCATTTTTTCATCTCAAAAGCATATCTAAATTGCGACCAATGCTCTCAACGTCAAATGCAGAAATGTTAATTCATGCGTTTATGACCTCAAGGTTAGACTATTGTAATGCTTTATTGGGTGGTTGTTCTGCACGCTTGATCAACAAACTACAGTTAGTCCAAAATGCAGCAGCTAGAGTCCTTACTAGAACCAGTAAATATGACCATATTAGCCCGGTTCTGTCAACACTGCACTGGCTCCCTATCAAGCATCGGATAGATTTTAAAATCTTGTTAATTACTTATAAAGCCCTGAATGGTTTAGCTCCTCAGTACTTGAGCGAGCTCTTATCGCATTATAGTCCTCCACGTCCGCTGCGTTCTCAAAACTCCGGCCGTTTGATAATACCTAGAATATCAAAATCGACTGCGGGCTGCAGATCCTATTCCTATTTAGCACCCAAACTCTGTAACAGTCTACCTAACACTGTTCGGGAGGCAGACACACTCTGTCAGTTTAAATCTAGATTAAAGACCCATCTCTTTAGCCTGGCTTACATAACACATTAATACGCTTCTATTATTCAAATCCGTTAAAGGATTGTTAGGCTGCATTAATTAGATCAACCGGAACCGGGAACACTCCCCATAACACACGATGTACTCGTTACATCATAAGTTGAATGGCATCTACGCTAATACTTGTCTGTTTCTTTCCTAGTCTGTTTCTCAGTCCGTATCCGATCAGATGGTGGATCAGCACCAAGAGATGATGTCTACAGCCCTGATCGTCAGCGGAGACCAGGACACCCAGATGACCCCCAGAGATATATCCCCAGATATATCAACCAAAAATAACAAAATAACTAAAATATAATGAAATACCTAACTACATAATACTACTATTATTAGAAATTGCAACAAAATTAAAATAGAAATATAAACTTTTGAACTGCGGGTTTCGTCTGGTCAGAGGAGAACTGGAACATAGTCCCAAGAACATAGTCCAGGTAGACTGCTGCCTAGAACATAGTCCAGGTAGACTGCTTCCTAGATTGACTGCTCCCAAGAACATAGTCCAGGTAGACTGCTGCCTAGAACATAGTCCAGGTAGACTGCTCCCTAGAACATAGTCCAGGTAGACTGCTACCTAGAACATAGTCCAGGTAGACTGCTCCCTAGAACATAGTCCAGGTAGACTGCTCCCTAGAACATAGTCCAGGTAGACTGCTCCCTAGAACATAGTCCAGGTAGACTGCTCCCTAGAACAAAGTCCAGGTAGACTGCTCCCTAGAACATAATCCAGGTAGACTGCTCCCTAGAACAAAGTCCAGGTAGACTGCTCCCAAGAACATAGTCCAGGTAGACTGCTCCCTAGAACGTAGTCCAGGTAGACTGCACCCTAGAGTGTAGCCCAGGTAGACTGCTGCCTAGAACATAGTCCAGGTAGACTGCTCCCTAGAACAAAGTCCAGGTAGACTGCTCCCTAGAACATAATCCAGGTAGACTGCTCCCTAGAACAAAGTCCAGGTAGACTGCTCCCAAGAACATAGGCCAGGTAGACTGCTCCCTAGAACGTAGTCCAGGTAGACTGCACCCTAGAGTGTAGCCCAGGTAGACTGCTGCCTAGAACATAGTCCAGGTAGACTGCACCCTAGAGTGTAGCCCAGGTAGACTGCTGCCTAGAACATAGTCCAGGTAGACTGCACCCTAGAGTGTAGCCCAGGTAGACTGCTGCCTAGAACATAGTCCAGGTAGACTGCACCCTAGATTGACTGCTCCCAAGAACATAGTCCAGGTAGACTGCTGCCTAGAGTGTAGCCCAGGTAGACTGCTGCCTAGAACATAGTCCAGGTAGACTGCTCCCTAGAACAAAGTCCAGGTAGACTGCTCCCTAGAACATAGTCCAGGTAGACTGCACCCTAGATGGACTGCTCCCAAGAACACAGTCCAGGTAGACTGTGAAGAAGATTTTTGCTGTTAAAGATCTGTATTAATCAAGTATAATCAAGGTGAATCTTGCCATTTATATATCCTTTTTAATCCTCTATTATGTTCTAAAGGCCTCTGTGTTAAAAGTGCCTATGTGGCTAAAATGTATAAACAGGAAACATCTGGAAAAATATAGGGGAGCTTTTTCCTTTACCATAACAAGTCTAGGAAGTCTCAGCTCCCAAGGAAGAGAGAGGTTTGCAAACGCAAGCGAAATGTAGAAGGGTATACATGAGAGGGGCTTCTAATGTAGAGGAAACCCGCCTTAAGAAACTGATGTATATATACCAAAGCCCAGAGACAATCGCGAGACTTTTCTGCAGAAAAGATCTCGGCTTTATTCTCGCTATGTAGATAATAAAGTCTTTTCTTCTGGAATCAAACTTCAAGACTGTGCGTAATTCTTCAGATAGAGATGGGACACTACAATTGGCGCCCGAACAGGGACTGGAACAGAGCAGCAGAGTGGACGACCGCTTGGAGCAGAATTTTGACGAACAGCACAAAAAAAAAGTGGCCACAGGTAAGCATTTTTGCTTATATAATTTTGTGATGTTTGCCAGTCTGCTCTGAGTGGTAAGACACTTAAATTTTGCTCTTCCAAAATTCTAAGTTTAAAGAAAAGAACAAAAGGGAGTTTTATTCCAGAAGAAATAACTGCATGCATTATCTGGTTTACTGTTTAAGGCCTTGATAAGTAACTTGAACTAGAATTAGAAAGTACAGGCAGATTTTACATTGCTAGCAATGGTCGGTGTTTATTAAATCTGGGCCTATGTGAGGGAGTGAGCGCGCGAGACCTACGGATACCGCTCTGATTGAGGTCAGAGGTCAGCTTAGGTAGGCATGAAAATTCCTGGCAGAATCTTGTTTTTTTACTGAGAAAGAGAGAATAAAGAGGGATGCAGTGAGAAAACAAGTATTCTGGAGCAGGTGAATACTCGAGGGAAAAAAAAGCTTTGTTTTGTTTTGTTTTGTTTTGAAGAATGTTTGAAACTGTGTCCGTGTCCGAATGCATGTGGGTGTGAAAGACTGAAAGTGAATAAGAAAACAAATAAATTCAGATTGGGTTGGAGGAGAGAAGCGTGCCTTTGTCTTAGTGGAGAACGGCCGCAGCTCTTGTCACACCCAAGAAGGAGTGAGTGAAAGAATAAGCCCTATAAATGAAGGGATACAGTATGAAAGAATAAGCCCTAAATAAATAAATAAACATAATAAAGGGACTTGTATGAATGTTATTTTTAAAAAAAAGTATTCCAAGATATAGACTTTGCCGATTATTGAAATAATAATAGATTAATTAAAATAAGATATGCATTTATTATTTAATGTTAATATTATGTTAATAGATGAATAAAATTATTGCACGTGCTTAAAACTAAAGACTTCTAAAATTTGTATCTTGTTGTCCCTGGGAGACAGTATGAAAGTTAATCCATTACAGAGTTTCAGAGATTTGGGTTTGAGCTAACTAAATATAACTTGTGTAGTGTAATGTTGAATGAGAGCAAGATTGGGTGACCAAGTTCATAGAAATTTTGAATCAAAAGCTATAGGATATTTAAAAATAATGGAATTTGTTGATTAAATAATTAAATTAAATAAGAGGAATTATTTTTATGTTGGTTGGGAAAATCCATTCAACATTACTAGATTATTGTGAACCATGCAAATATAGAAGAAAAATAATGATTGATATCTTTAAGTTACCATACATACTGTTGTAAAAGAAAGGATTCTTTTATTTAATTGTAATACATAATAAAGGTAGATTACTGCTGCTTTCTGCATTTTGCAAAGAAAAAACTGCTTGCTATTTTTCTGCAACGAAGAACTTGCTTTACTAAAATAGAATGAGGGAACTGCTGTTTTTAACCAGATTACCTGTTTTATTTATTTTATTTATTTACTTATTTTTACCTTTTTATTAAAGGGCCATAGAAAGAGATGGTTGAAAAGTGAAAATTAGATAAAGAGCTGATTGCTCAGACACAATTTGGTCACAGTTTACAAAGGTGCAGTTTGAATAATGCGGTCTCTGAGTGTTAAGATTTCAGATGGCTTCTGGATCAGTGCCTTGACAAAGCAATGGAGTCTGTCGAACAAAGTGGCGAAGAAGCAAAGACAGCTGTAGAGAGAAGAAGAGGGAGGGGCTGATGGATTTTCAGCTACCCGCCGAAAAGAGGAGTGAACACTATTGCATGGAGAAAGGTTGACTTAAAGCAGGAAAAGGTGAATCTTTCACTTGAGACTTTTCCTGAGTGTGAAGAGAACATCCTGAAATGCAGAACTCTGGCAAGAACAATCAAAAGCCAGACAGAGGAGAGGCAAAGAAACAACGGAGATCATACACCACAACATCAGGCCTTTGAGTGCCATCACAGATTGACAACCCAGTGCAACAGCTAAACAGCTTCAACAAACTGATGATCTAACCAGAAGCACTTCCATCCCTTCCCATTGTGTGCACAGGTGAAGCACATTTATTTGATCACTTTAGAGACTGTTTCTAATTTTGATCTTGATTATTCACTGGTCTCACAGCAGTTCTTTGAATTCTGTGTTTTAACTAACATTCTGAATCTGCTTTTCAATAGGTACCAGTCCAGCCTTATGTCTTAAGAAACAGATAAAAAAAAATAATAAAAAAAAAAAATCGAGCTGGATTTGGCATAGTGAGGGCTATTTCATTAACCAATGAGGGAAAAATGCACAACTGAATTATTGACAACAAAGCTGATCTCTGTGGGAAAGAAAAAAAGTAGACAGATGTCTAATAGAAAAATATATGGCTGATAAAATAAAAATATTGGTCACTCCATTTTGTTTAATGGCAATTTTCTAGGGCTAGATTGCATAAAATCATAATAAAAACGCCAAAGATCCAAAATCATGAAATCACATATGCTGCCATCACTGGGGATAACAAGATAGAAATGTTGATGGCCATGGATCCTAAATTATGCAGAGATCTCTAATCCTCATCTCAAAAGTAGCTCATGAGCAATAACAAAAAAATATGACTAAACTTTAAATTAAACAAACAAGTGGCATTTGAGAAATTACAATTGGCTCTCTCAGCTGCACAATGCCTAAGACAATTATTCTAAACCAAATCATCTATTAGATTTTGTTTGAGAAAAAGAAAAAGGAGGTTTATACTGCAGTGTTAAAGCAAACCTTATAGTGACTGACGTTGTCCAGTTGCATAATGACATTTAGACACTATGTCGAATGCTACCAGGTCTACGCTCAGTAGAGTGTAACAAAAAACTTCATGTTATATTCAGAATCTGTAGCATTCCACAATTAAAACCATTCAGTTCACAATCAGCTGAAATCTCAAGACAAAGTATGTTTTTGGCCAAAAAGGGGGTGTGAAAGAGTGTGAAAAAGTATGAATGATGATGGTGTATGGAGTGAAAGAAGGTGTCTGACGAGACACTGAGGCAAATTAATTATTTTGCCAAACAGCTGTATGCAGATTTTAATACAGTATGTGGGCCCACAGGGCAAAGAACGCCCAGTAAAATAAAGACCATGGATGAATTCGGTTAAGTTTCCTGGTCAATACCTAGGTTATTGTTGTGGCAGAAAGAAAAACAGTGCCACACTTGCGCAGCGCATTACATGGGAAGGCAAAGCAAGCAAGCTTGCTCTGTCCACCCCACATCTAACTTTCTTTTCAGCATAACATGATGGAGCTGATTCTGTCTCAAAAGGATAAAATATTGCCTTTCTGACTGTTAACGTAAAGTGGGTTGAGTGTTTTCCAGGTCAAAAGGCCAACACTACTGAGCTAGATAGGCCTAGGAAATTATCTAGTGATATAGTGGAACTCAGTTTATAAAACAAAGAGATAACTGAATTAGTAAATTGTTAGGAATAAATTTGAAATGAATTGAAAAAATTGTAAGGATGCAGATAACTGAGTAAAACCAAATTCTTTATTATATTATAGAAAATAGTATACTCATTTTATTAACAGCAATGGAGTTCTGAGAGCTCAAAAATGGGGCCAGGACAGCCCTCAACCCACATGATATTTCCACAAGTCACACCAAGAAGGATAACTATCCGGATGAGCAAATGAGCATGCTTGATATCACTAACAAAAACTCTGAAAGTTTCCATTTACAGGTGACAGCAGTTATATCAAGGCCCAGGAATGGTTTGCTCCACCAGTAAGAACCAGTGAGTGTGCAGTTATGGCCTCAAGGAAGAATCTTGCATTGATCAGCAAAATAGTTGCAAAGTGTCACCCAGGTCCACATCTCTCGCCTTAAAATACGCCAACCAGCTTCAACAACCCCACACAGCATGAAGTGAGGGATGAAGGGCGTGCTAGTAACGACCCTCCCTTGCCAACGAGGGAAAGACCATTGCAACGATTCGCAAAGAGTCACCCTGGTGAAGATGGAATGAATGATGGGACAGCTAACGAGACGATCAGAATACTTGGGAGCCAACAAATGGAAAAGAGGAAGTGGAAAGAGAAGGAAACAGACAAGTGGACAACTCAGGAGAAAGTGACGAGGAGAGACAAGTGACACAAGATGAAGGGCAAACTGATGACAAATCAAAAAGAGATAAGCAAGGAGCTCACATTCTTTTGTGAGAGGAAGCAGAAAAGTGGAAAGATATCTGATGATCATCACATGCCTAATGCATATGGAGAGCAATTGGATGCAACGAGCCGAATGACATGGCAAAACAGAATAGCTTTGGACTATTTGTTAGCTGAAAAGGGAGGAGTCTGTGTTATGTTTGGGGATCAATGCTGTACTTTTTTACCAAATAATACTGCTCCAGAAAGAGCATTCACTGAAGTAATGACCAAATTGAAAAACTTAAAATACAATATGGGATTGGTTTGATCTAAAGTTAGGAGCTTGGGGAGCATGATTTGCTAAACTAGGAATGTTTTAGGAGTTGCCATATTAATAGGAGGTTTATTATTTTGTTGTGTATTACCTATACTAAGAACATTGGTCGTCAATGCTACTGTTAAACAAATGGAAATGATAAAAGTCCCAAACAACCAACGAATAATCACAGAAAGGAACTTGGATGAGTATTATGAAGGATTGCTAAACAAGCTGATCTCAGATGAACAAACTTTGGAGGACAGTTCCAGCGACTCTGATGACTATGAAGAAGAGGTGTAAAGAAGAGCCGAATTCTGGGTGTAAGAACTAGCACAACCTATGCCCATGGATGGCCCTCTACGATGCGCAAGGTATCTGGGCTGAAGATCAACGGATCCAAAATATTTTTCTTGGGATATTCAATGTATTATATTTTGATAGTATTTTTATGTTTTAATATACATAACTGTGACAACCACAGGCAAGCGCTGAACCAAATACACGCTCATGCTTATAACATTGTTTTCTATATGATAAAAAGGGAAAGGAGACAGGATCTTTTACTCTCTCTTAGTCAAGTGAAGAGAGAGACGTTTGGTTCTGATTTTCCTCCAGAGTGCTGCTGCATCATCTAGTCATTGATGATAAGACTGTGTGACTTATTTAGTCACTAAATAGTGTTAACGGAAAGGACTGAATTATGAAGTAGCACTCTGGGTAGACATAAGCAATTGTGAGACTTAATAAAGTCTCAAAGGGAGGAATGAAGAAGATTTTTGCTGTTAAAGATCTGTATTAATCAAGTATAATCAAGGTGAATCTTGCCATTTATATATCCTTTTTAATCCTCTATTATGTTCTAAAGGCCTCTGTGTTAAAAGTGCCTATGTGGCTAAAATGTATAAACAGGAAACATCTGGAAAAATATAGGGGAGCTTTTTCCTTTACCATAACAAGTCTAGGAAGTCTCAGCTCCCAAGGAAGAGAGAGGTTTGCAAACGCAAGCGAAATGTAGAAGGGTATACATGAGAGGGGCTTCTAATGTAGAGGAAACCCGCCTTAAGAAACTGATGTATATATACCAAAGCCCAGAGACAATCGCGAGACTTTTCTGCAGAAAAGGTCTACCTGACCATATTATATAGTGTATATACTACATGATAGTGTGCACCCTAGATAGTGTGCACCCTAGATAGTGTGCACCCTAGATTGACTGCTCCCAAGAACATAGTCCAGGTAGACTGCTCCCAAGATGGACTGCTCCCAAGAACATAGTCCAGGTAGACTGCTCCCAAGATGGACTGCTCCCTAGAACAAAGTCCAGGTAGACTGCTCCCTAGAACAAAGTCCAGGTAGACTGCTCCCTAGAACAAAGTCCAGGTAGACTGCTCCCTAGAACACAGTCCAGGTAGACTGCTCCCTAGAACACAGTCCAGGTAGACTGCTCCCTAGAACACAGTCCAGATAGACTGCTTCCTAGATTGACTGCTCCCAAGAACATAGTCCAGGTAGACTGCTCCCTAGAGTGTAGCCCAGGTAGATCTCAGTCTATCTAGGGTGCAGTCTACATTCTAGGCAGCAGTCTACCTGACCATATTATATAGTGTATATACTATATGATAGTGTGCACCCTAGATAGTGTGCACCCTAGATAGTGTGCACCCTAGATTGACTGCTCCCAAGGACATAGTCCAGGTAGACTGCTCCCAAGATGGACTGCTCCCAAGAACATAGTCCAGGTAGACTGCTCCCAAGATGGACTGCTCCCTAGAACAAAGTCCAGGTAGACTGCTCCCTAGAACAAAGTCCAGGTAGACTGCTCCCTAGAACAAAGTCCAGGTAGACTGCTCCCTAGAACAAAGTCCAGGTAGACTGCTCCCAAGATGGACTGCTCCCTAGAACAAAGTCCAGGTAGACTGCTCCCTAGAACAAAGTCCAGGTAGACTGCTCCCTAGAACAAAGTCCAGGTAGACTGCTCCCTAGAACAAAGTCCAGGTAGACTGCTCCCAGAACAAAGTCCAGGTAGACTGCTTCCTAGAACTCCCTACCTGGACTATGTTCTAGGCAGCAGTCTACCTGGACTATGTTCTAAATTAGCAGTCAATCTAAATTATATTACAGGCAGCAGTCTACCTGACCATATTATATAGTGTATATACTATATGATAGTGTGCACCCTAGATAGTGTGCACCCTAGATAGTGTGCACCCTAGATAGTGTGCACCCTAGATTGACTGCTCCCAAGGACATAGTCCAGGTAGACTGCTCCCAAGATGGACTGCTCCCAAGAACATAGTCCAGGTAGACTGCTCCCAAGATGGACTGCTCCCTAGAACAAAGTCCAGGTAGACTGCTCCCTAGAACAAAGTCTAGGTAGACTGCTCCCTAGAACAAAGTCCAGGTAGACTGCTCCCTAGAACAAAGTCCAGGTAGACTGCTCCCAAGATGGACTGCTCCCTAGAACAAAGTCCAGGTAGACTGCTCCCTAGAACAAAGTCCAGGTAGACTGCTCCCTAGAACAAAGTCCAGGTAGACTGCTCCCTAGAACAAAGTCCAGGTAGACTGCTTCCTAGAACTCCCTACCTGGACTTTGTTCTAGGGAGCAGTCTACCTGGACTGTGTTCTTGGGAGCAGTCCATCTAGGGTGCAGTCTACCTGGACTATGTTCTAGGCAGCAGTCTACCTGGGCTACACTCTAGGGTGCAGTCTACCTGGACTATGTTCTAGGCAGCAGTCTACCTGGACTATGTTCTAAATTAGCAGTCAATCTAAATTATATTACAGGGTGCAGTCTATCTAGGGTGCAGTCTACATTCTAGGCAGCAGTCTACCTGACCATATTATATAGTGTATATACTATATGATAGTGTGCACCCTAGATAGTGTGCACCCTAGATAGTGTGCACCCTAGATAGTGTGCACCCTAGATAGAGTGCACCCTAGATAGAGTGCACCCTAGATAGAGTGCACCCTAGATAGAGTGCACCCTAGATAGTGTGCACCCTAGATAGACTGCTCCCAAGAACATAGTCCAGGTAGACTGCTCCCAAGATGGACTGCTCCCAAGAACATAGTCCAGGTAGACTGCTCCCAAGATGGACTGCTCCCTAGAACAAAGTCCAGGTAGACTGCTCCCTAGAACAAAGTCCAGGTAGACTGCTCCCTAGAACAAAGTCCAGGTAGACTGCTCCCTAGAAGAAAGTCCAGGTAGACTGCTCCCTAGAACAAAGTCCAGGTAGACTGCTCCCTAGAACAAAGTCCAGGTAGACTGCTCCCTAGAACAAAGTCCAGGTAGACTGCTCCCTAGAACAAAGTCCAGGTAGACTGCTCCCAAGAACATAGTCCAGGTAGACTGCTCCCAAGATGGACTGCTCCCTAGAACAAAGTCCAGGTAGACTGCTCCCTAGAACAAAGTCCAGGTAGACTGCTCCCAAGAACATAGCAGTCCATCTTGGGAGCAGTCTACCTGGACTATGTTCTTGGGAGCAGTCTATCTAGGGTGCACACTATCTAGGGTGCACTCTATCTAGGGTGCACACTATCTAGGGTGCACACTATCTAGGGTGCACACTATCATATAGTATATACACTATATAATATGGTCAGGTAGACTGCTGCCTAGAATGTAGACTGCTCCCTAGAACAAAGTCCAGGTAGACTGCTCCCAGAACAAAGTCCAGGTAGACTGCTCCCAGAACAAAGTCCAGGTAGACTGCTCCCTAGAACAGTCCAGGTAGACTGCTCCCAGATGGACTGCTCCTAGATAGACATAGTCCAGGTAGACTGCTCCAGATGGACTGCTCCTAGAACATAGTCCAGGTAGACTGCACCCTAGATAGTGTGCACCCTAGATAGTGCTCCCAAGAACATAGTCCAGGTAGACTGCTCCCAAGATGGACTGCTCCCTAGAACAAAGTCCAGGTAGACTGCTCCTAGAACAAAGTCCAGGTAGACTGCTCCCAGAACAAAGTCCAGGTAGACTGCTCCCTAGAACAAGTCCAGGTAGACTGCTGCCTAGAATGTAGACTGCTCCCTAGAAGAAAGTCCAGGTAGACTGCTCCTAGAACAAAGTCCAGGTAGACTGCTCCCTAGAACAAAGTCCAGGTAGACTGCTCCCAGAACAAAGTCCAGGTAGACTGCTCCCTAGAACAAGTCCAGGTAGACTGCTCTAGAACATAGTCCAGGTAGACTGCTCCCAAGATGGACTGCTCCCAGAACAAAGTCCAGGTAGACTGCTCCCTAGAACATAGTCCAGGTGACTGCTCCCAAGAACATAGCAGTCCATCTTGGGAGCAGTCTATCTAGGGTGCACACTATCTAGGGTGCAGTCTATCTAGGGTGCACACTATCTAGGGTGCACTCTATCTAGGGTGCACACTATCTAGGGTGCACACTATCTAGGGTGCACACTATCTAGGGTGCACACTATCATATAGTATATACACTATATAATATGGTCAGGTAGACTGCTGCCTAGAATGTAGACTGCTCCCTAGAACAAAGTCCAGGTAGACTGCTCCCTAGAACAAAGTCCAGGTAGACTGCTCCTTGAACATAGTCCAGACTGCTCCCAAGAACATAGCAGTCCATCTTGGGAGCAGTCTACCTGGACTATGTTCTTGGGAGCAGTCCATCTTGGGAGCAGTCTACCTGACCATATTATATAGTGTATATACTATATGATAGTGTGCACCCTAGATAGTGTGCACCCTAGATAGAGTGCACCCTAGATAGTGTGCACCTAGATAGTGTGCACCTAGATAGTGTGCACCCCAGATAGTGTGCACCTAGATAGTGTGCACCCTAGATAGACTGCTCCCAAGAACATAGTCCAGGTAGACTGCTCCCAAGATGGACTGCTCCCAAGAACATAGTCCAGGTAGACTGCTCCCAAGATGGACTGCTCCCTAGAACAAAGTCCAGGTAGACTGCTCCTAGAACAAAGTCCAGGTAGACTGCTTCCTAGAACTCCCTACCTGGACTATGTTCTTGGGAGCAGTCTACCTGGACTATGTTCTTGGGAGCAGTCCATCTTGGGAGCAGTCTACCTGGACTATGTTCTTGGGAGCAGTCTACCTGGACTATGTTCTTGGGAGCAGTCCATCTTGGGAGCAGTCTACCTGGACTATGTTCTTGGGAGCAGTCCATCTTGGGAGCAGTCTACCTGGACTATGTTCTTGGGAGCAGTCTATCTAGGGTGCACACTATCTAGGGTGCACTCTATCTAGGGTGCACACTATCTAGGGTGCACACTATCTAGGGTGCACACTATCATATAGTATATACACTATATAATATGGTCAGGTAGACTGCTGCCTAGAATGTAGACTGCTCCCTAGAACAGTCCAGGTAGACTGCTCTAGAACAAAGTCCAGGTAGACTGCTCCTAGAACAAAGTCCAGGTAGACTGCTCCTAGAACAAAGTCCAGGTAGACTGCTCCTAGAACAAAGTCCAGGTAGACTGCTTCCTAGAACTCCCTACCTGGACTATGTTCTTGGGAGCAGTCCATCTTGGGAGCAGTCCATCTAGGGTGCAGTCTATCTAGGGTGCACACTATCTAGGGTGCACACTATCTAGGGTGCAGTCTATCTAGGGTGCACACTATCTAGGGTGCAGTCTACCTGGACTTTGTTCTAGGGAGCAGTCTACCTGGACTATGTTCTAAATTAGCAGTCAATCTAAATTATATTACAGGGTGCAGTCTAT
Organism: Onychostoma macrolepis; assembly: GCF_012432095.1. Lineage (NCBI taxonomy): Eukaryota > Metazoa > Chordata > Actinopteri > Cypriniformes > Cyprinidae > Onychostoma > Onychostoma macrolepis. Next base: position 32,747,658 of record NC_081174.1, on the reverse strand, counting down.
CTAGGGTGCAGTCTACATTCTAGGCAGCAGTCTACCTGACCATATTATATAGTGTATATACTATATGATAGTGTGCACCCTAGATAGTGTGCACCTAGATAGTGTGCACCCTAGATAGTGTGCACCTAGATAGTGCACCCTAGATAGTGCACCCTAGATAGAGTGCACCCTAGATAGAGTGCACCCTAGATTGACTGCTCCCAAGAACATAGTCCAGGTAGACTGCTCCCAAGATGGACTGCTCCCAAGAACATAGTCCAGGTAGACTGCTCCCAAGATGGACTGCTCCCTAGAACAAAGTCCAGGTAGACTGCTCCCTAGAACAAAGTCCAGGTAGACTGCTCCTAGAACAAAGTCCAGGTAGACTGCTCCCTAGAACAAAGTCCAGGTAGACTGCTCCCTAGAACATAGTCCAGGTGGACTGCTCCTAGAACAAAGTCCAGGTAGACTGCTCCCAAGAACATAGTCCAGGTAGACTGCTCCCAAGATGGACTGCTCCCTAGAACAAAGTCCAGGTAGACTGCTCCCTAGAACAAAGTCCAGGTAGACTGCTCCCAAGAACATAGTCCAGGTAGACTGCTCCCAAGATGGACTGCTCCCAGAACATAGTCCAGGTAGACTGCTCCCTAGAACAAAGTCAGGTAGACTGCTCCCTAGAACACAGTCCAGGTAGACTGCTCCTAGAACACAGTCCAGATAGACTGCTTCCTAGATTGACTGCTCCCAAGAACATAGTCCAGGTAGACTGCTCCCAAGATGGACTGCTCTAGAACAAAGTCAGGTAGACTGCTTCCTAGAACTCCCTACCTGGACTTTGTTCTTGGGAGCAGTCTACCTGGACTATGTTCTTGGGAGCAGTCCATCTTGGGAGCAGTCTACCTGGACTATGTTCTTGGGAGCAGTCCATCTAGGGTGCAGTCTATCTAGGGTGCAGTCTATCTAGGGTGCAGTCTACCTGGACTATGTTCTAAATTAGCAGTCAATCTAAATTATATTACAGGGTGCAGTCTACATTCTAGGCAGCAGTCTACCTGACCATATTATATAGTGTATATACTATATGATAGTGTGCACCCTAGATAGTGTGCACCCTAGATTGACTGCTCCCAAGAACATAGTCCAGGTAGACTGCTCCCAAGATGGACTGCTCCCAAGAACATAGTCCAGGTAGACTGCTCCCAAGATGGACTGCTCCTAGAACAAAGTCCAGGTAGACTGCTCCCTAGAACAAAGTCCAGGTAGACTGCTCCCTAGAACAAAGTCCAGGTAGACTGCTCCCTGAACAAAGTCCAGGTAGACTGCTCTAGAACAAAGTCCAGGTAGACTGCTCTAGAACAAAGTCCAGGTAGACTGCTCCCTGAACATAGTCCAGACTGCTCCCTAGAACAAAGTCCAGGTAGACTGCTCCTAGAACAAAGTCCAGGTAGACTGCTTCCTAGAACTCCCTACCTGGACTATGTTCTTGGGAGCAGTCCATCTTGGGAGCAGTCCATCTAGGTGCAGTCTACCTGGACTATGTTCTTGGGAGCAGTCCATCTAGGGTGCAGTCTATCTAGGGTGCACACTATCTAGGGTGCAGTCTACCTGGACTATGTTCTTGGGAGCAGTCTACCTGGACTATGTTCTAAATTAGCAGTCAATCTAAATTATATTACAGGGTGCAGTCTATCTAGGGTGCAGTCTACATTCTAGGCAGCAGTCTACCTGACCATATTATATAGTGTATATACTATATGATAGTGTGCACCTAGATAGTGTGCACCTAGATAGTGTGCACCCTAGATAGTGTGCACCCTAGATAGTGTGCACCCTAGATAGTGTGCACCCTAGATAGAGTGCACCCTAGATAGAGTGCACCCTAGATAGAGTGCACCCTAGATAGACTGCTCCCAAGAACATAGTCCAGGTAGACTGCTCCCAAGATGGACTGCTCCCAAGAACATAGTCCAGGTAGACTGCTCCCAAGATGGACTGCTCCCTGAACAAAGTCCAGGTAGACTGCTCTAGAACAAAGTCCAGGTAGACTGCTCCTAGAACAAAGTCCAGGTAGACTGCTCTAGAACAAAGTCCAGGTAGACTGCTCCCTAGAACAAAGTCCAGGTAGACTGCTCCCTAGAACAAAGTCCAGGTAGACTGCTCCCTAGAACAAAGTCCAGGTAGACTGCTCCCTAGAACAAAGTCCAGGTAGACTGCTCCCTAGAACAAAGTCCAGGTAGACTGCTCCCTAGAACAAAGTCCAGGTAGACTGCTCCCAAGAACATAGTCCAGGTAGACTGCTCCCAAGATGGACTGCTCCCTAGAACAAAGTCCAGGTAGACTGCTCCCTAGAACAAAGTCCAGGTAGACTGCTCCCAAGAACATAGTCCAGGTAGACTGCTCCCAAGATGGACTGCTCTAGAACATAGTCCAGGTAGACTGCTCCCTAGAACAAAGTCCAGGTAGACTGCTCCCTAGAACACAGTCCAGGTAGACTGCTCCCTAGAACACAGTCCAGATAGACTGCTTCCTAGATTGACTGCTCCCAAGAACATAGTCCAGGTAGACTGCTCCCAAGATGGACTGCTCCCTAGAACAAAGTCCAGGTAGACTGCTTCCTAGAACTCCCTACCTGGACTATGTTCTGGGAGCAGTCTACCTGGACTATGTTCTTGGGAGCAGTCCATCTAGGTGCAGTCTACCTGGACTACGTTCTAGGGAGCAGTCTACCTGACCACGCTCTAGGAGCAGTCTACCTGGACTATGTTCTAGGAGCAGTCTACCTGACTATGTTCTAAATTAGCAGTCAATCTAAATTATATTACAGGGTGCAGTCTATCTAGGGTGCAGTCTACCTGACCATATTATATAGTGTATATACTATATGATAGTGTGCACCCTAGATAGAGTGCACCCTAGATAGAGTGCACCCTAGATTGACTGCTCCCAAGAACATAGTCCAGGTAGACTGCTCCCAAGATGGACTGCTCCCAAGAACATAGTCCAGGTAGACTGCTCCCAAGATGGACTGCTCCCTGAACATAGTCCAGGTAGACTGCTCCCAAGATGGACTGCTCCCTAGAACAAAGTCCAGGTAGACTGCTCCCTAGAACAAAGTCCAGGTAGACTGCTCCCTAGAACAAAGTCCAGGTAGACTGCTCCCTAGAACAAAGTCCAGGTAGACTGCTCCCTAGAACAAAGTCCAGGTAGACTGCTCCTAGAACAAAGTCCAGGTAGACTGCTCCCTGAACAAAGTCCAGGTAGACTGCTTCCTAGAACTCCCTACCTGGACTTTGTTCTAGGGAGCAGTCTACCTGGACTGTGTTCTTGGGAGCAGTCCATCTAGGGTGCAGTCTACCTGGACTATGTTCTAGGCAGCAGTCTACCTGACCACGCTCTAGGAGCAGTCTACCTGGACTATGTTCTAGGGAGCAGTCTACCTGGACTATGTTCTAAATTAGCAGTCAATCTAAATTATATTACAGGGTGCAGTCTATCTAGGGTGCAGTCTACATTCTAGGCAGCAGTCTACCTGACCATATTATATAGTGTATATACTATATGATAGTGTGCACCCTAGATAGTGTGCACCCTAGATAGTGTGCACCCTAGATAGTGTGCACCCTAGATAGAGTGCACCCTAGATTGACTGCTCCCAGAACATAGTCCAGGTAGACTGCTCCCAAGATGGACTGCTCCCAGAACATAGTCCAGGTAGACTGCTCCCAAGATGGACTGCTCCTAGAACAAAGTCCAGGTAGACTGCCCCTAGAACAAAGTCCAGGTAGACTGCTCCCAAGATGGACTGCTCCCTAGAACAAAGTCCAGGTAGACTGCTCCCAAGATGGACTGCTCTAGAACAAAGTCCAGGTAGACTGCTCCCTAGAACAAAGTCCAGGTAGACTGCTCCCTAGAACAAAGTCCAGGTAGACTGCTCCCAGAACAAAGTCCAGGTAGACTGCTCCTAGAACAAAGTCCAGGTAGACTGCTCCTAGAACAAAGTCCAGGTAGACTGCTCCCTAGAACAAGTCCAGGTAGACTGCTTCCTAGAACTCCCTACCTGGACTATGTTCTAGGAGCAGTCTATCTGGACTATGTTCTAAATTAGCAGTCAATCTAAATTATATTACAGGGTGCAGTCTACCTGGACTATGTTCTAGGGAGCAGTCTACCTGGACTACGTTCTAGGGAGCAGTCTACCTGACTATGTTCTAGGAGCAGTCTACCTGGACTATGTTCTAAATTAGCAGTCAATCTAAATTATATTACAGGGTGCAGTCTACCTGGACTACGTTCTAGGGAGCAGTCTACCTGGACTATGTTCTAGGAGCAGTCTACCTGACCATATTATATAGTGTATATACTATATGATAGTGTGCACCCTAGATAGTGTGCACTAGATAGTGTGCACCCTAGATAGTGTGCACCCTAGATAGAGTGCACCCTAGATAGAGTGCACCCTAGATAGAGTGCACCCTAGATAGTGTGCACCCTAGATTGACTGCTCCCAGAACATAGTCCAGGTAGACTGCTCCCTAGATGGACTGCTCCCTAGAACATAGTCCAGGTAGACTGCTCCCTAGAACATAGTCCAGGTAGACTGCTCCCTTGAACATAGTCCAGGTAGACTGCTCCCTTGAACATAGTCCAGGTAGACTGCTTCCTAGAACTCCCTACCTGGACTATGTTCTAGGGAGCAGTCTACCTGACCACGCTCTAGGAGCAGTCTATCTGGACTATGTTCTAGGAGCAGTCTACCTGGACCACGCTCTAGGAGCAGTCTACCTGACCACGCTCTAGGGAGCAGTCTATCTGGACTATGTTCTAGGAGCAGTCTACCTGGACTATGTTCTAAATTAGCAGTCAATCTAAATTATATTACAGGGTGCAGTCTACCTGACCACGCCTAGGGAGCAGTCTACCTGACCACGCTCTAGGAGCAGTCTACCTGACCATATTATATAGTGTATATACTATATGATAGTGTGCACCTAGATAGTGTGCACTAGATAGTGTGCACCCTAGATTGACTGCTCCCAAGAACATAGTCCAGGTAGACTGCTCCCAAGATGGACTGCTCCCAAGAACATAGTCCAGGTAGACTGCTCCCAAGATGGACTGCTCCTAGAACAAAGTCCAGGTAGACTGCTCCTAGAACATAGTCCAGGTGGACTGCTCCTAGAACATAGTCCAGGTAGACTGCTCCCAGATGGACTGCTCCTAGAACATAGTCCAGGTAGACTGCTCCTAGAACAAAGTCCAGGTAGACTGCTCCTAGAACATAGTCCAGGTAGACTGCTCCTAGAACTCCCTACCTGGACTATGTTCTTGGGAGCAGTCTACCTGGACTATGTTCTTGGGAGCAGTCCATCTTGGGAGCAGTCTACCTGGACTATGTTCTAAATTAGCAGTCAATCTAAATTATATTACAGGGTGCAGTCTACCTGGACTATGTTCTAGGCAGCAGTCTACCTGGACTATGTTCTAAATTAGCAGTCAATCTAAATTATATTACAGGGTGCAGTCTACATTCTAGGCAGCAGTCTACCTGACCATATTATATAGTGTATATACTATATGATAGTGTGCACCCTAGATAGTGTGCACCTAGATAGTGTGCACCCTAGATAGTGTGCACCTAGATAGTGTGCACCCTAGATAGTGTGCACCCTAGATAGTGTGCACCCTAGATAGTGTGCACCCTAGATAGTGTGCACCCTAGATAGTGTGCACCCTAGATAGTGTGCACCCTAGATAGTGTGCACCCTAGATAGTGTGCACCCTAGATTGACTGCTCCCAAGAACATAGTCCAGGTAGACTGCTCCCAAGATGGACTGCTCCCAAGAACATAGTCCAGGTAGACTGCTCCCAAGATGGACTGCTCCCAAGAACATAGTCCAGGTAGACTGCTCCCAGATGGACTGCTCCCAGAACATAGTCCAGGTAGACTGCTCCCAAGATGGACTGCTCCCAGAACATAGTCCAGGTAGACTGCTCCCAAGATGGACTGCTCCCAAGAACATAGTCCAGGTAGACTGCTCCAAGATGGACTGCTCCCAAGAACATAGTCCAGGTAGACTGCTCCCAGATGGACTGCTCCCAGAACATAGTCCAGGTAGACTGCTCCCAAGATGGACTGCTCCCAAGAACATAGTCCAGGTAGACTGCTCCCAAGATGGACTGCTCCCAAGAACATAGTCCAGGTAGACTGCTCCCAAGATGGACTGCTCCCAAGAACATAGTCCAGGTAGACTGCTCCCAAGATGGACTGCTCCCTAGAACAAAGTCCAGGTAGACTGCTCCCTAGAACAAAGTCCAGGTAGACTGCTCCCTAGAACAAAGTCCAGGTAGACTGCTCCCTAGAACAGTCCAGGTAGACTGCTCCTAGAACTCCCTACCTGGACTATGTTCTTGGGAGCAGTCCATCTTGGGAGCAGTCCATCTTGGGAGCAGTCCATCTTGGGAGCAGTCTACCTGGACTATGTTCTTGGGAGCAGTCCATCTTGGGAGCAGTCTACCTGGACTATGTTCTAAATTAGCAGTCAATCTAAATTATATTACAGGGTGCAGTCTACCTGGACTATGTTCTAAATTAGCAGTCAATCTAAATTATATTACAGGGTGCAGTCTACCTGACCATATTATATAGTGTATATACTATATGATAGTGTGCACCGAGATAGTGTTCTGTGTTCTAAGACGTGAGTCCTTTATATTTGACAGATGAAAAACAGTGAGCAGCAAAAGAACATTTAAGCATGGTTTAAATTTAATTAAATATGCAGACATGTGGAGTGTATCAATTCAAAACTCAAACACACAGTCACAGGAGTTAAATTGACATTAACAAGCAGTTATCAATGCAGCCATGAATGAACCCTGAAACTCTTTAGTGCGCACATTGTTAGATCTCGAAATTGTTGACAATTTTAGATGACATTTTAAAAAAGGACAGTTTCTGCATATGATGCTATAGCATAACTTGCATCAGAACACATTTACTCTTATCAATTCCAGTTTGAACAATCAGCACAACATTGAGGATGTTGAATATCAAAATGGTTAATGCAACCACTGCATTTGGTCTGTAGCCACAATTTAAACCATTATGATTCAACACTTCTCAGAACCAAATAAACACACAAATGAACCTATACAAGCTTTGTGGGTAAATTTCTGAACGTTCCTCACCCATTTCCAGCAAAAATGAAACATTTGAAATTGCAATGAGCTTTTAATCTTCAAGCTCACAGATCGTTTTTTGAAGAAAACAAAAATCAAGTTCCTTCAGAACATGCCAGCTTTAAGTCTTAAGTGAAATGGAGAAAGAAAGAAAAAACAGTTTATCTAGTGATGAACTGAAACACAGTTATGAAAATATACATTCACAATAGACACTGAATATTCTCCTCTGGGGCAATTTCTCTTGATGCAGCTCTTAACATACGGGTCACAAACACAAAAACTCACCTGTAGCTCTCTAGAAGCCCTTAGACCTTGATTAGTTGGTTCAGGTGTGTTTGATTAGGGTTGGAGCTGAACTCTGCAGGACTGATGTTGACCACTCCAGGTTAGATGTTTTAGTACCATTAAAGTCACAACTATAGAAGCAGGGTAAATAATTACAAGAAAAAAGCACAAGTAAAAAATGCCAGATAAAAAATATTCCCACTCACAATGATTTCAATCTCGTGCAGGTTACACGCTCTCCAACCTCCATCTTACACTGACAATCCTGTGAAATTTCAGCTCATGAGCATTTATACTCATGGACACAACCATTGACAGGGATGCAAGCAACCAGGAATTACATTCACCAAACAACCAAATCTCAAGATTATAAAAAATTTGGTACATGAATAAATTATTATTCAACAGCCATTTATGCATAGTTCCAGTAACTAAATTTTAAAACAACAAAAATCCATTTTATGCTCTACTTTGGTTTCTCCCACATCCCATGATGCAACACAACACAGATATAAAAGTTAATTCCAGGAGCTGCTCTGGTTTTTCACCTGGTTCCAGCAAGGGTTTAATTATTGGGCTCTAAAACTCCTCATTTATTAGTTGCTTTGGGTAAAAGCATCAGCTAAATAGTGATGGCGAAGTGAAGCGTTCTGAACCAGCGAAGCTTTCAACACAATTGTATCGGAAAAAGGTTCATTACTTGAAGCTTTTTTAAAACCGTTTATGCTGTGGCCATCATGGTTCATGAAAATAAATAACACCTTCCAAAGTGTTATGTTCCATTACAGCCAGTGCTTTCACATCTGGTTCTACAACTGATTCTTTGTTTATTATATTTTATATAAATAATGGACAATGTCAAAGTCATGCATTTGTGTTGGTGTACAGGCACTGAAATAAGTAAAATAAATTAAACAAATTCATAAATTAAAATCTATGATCTGTTTATTGTAACTCTGCCTCGGTCCTTAGATTGTTATTTCATGGCCAAAGTCTATTTTTGAACTCAATATAAATTACGATAAAAAAAAAAAAAACAATGCTAACACATTATAACGTACGATAATGTAAAGGAAACGGTGCTGAGGTTCGCTTCGTTTTAACCAGATACTGAAGCAGTCACGTGGTTTTCAAGTGAACGAAGCTTCAGACGTCATAGATCACGTGCTTTTCACAATATGAATCAAGCTCCAATACAGTGCTTCAATGTGAAATGTTTTGTTTTTTGATACAAGCTTCGGTGTGGAACATAATATCACTACTGCTAAATGAATAAATGTAAAAAGTAAAATGTGCTGGGTTTGACTGAATTATAAAAGTAAAGTAAAACAAAGTAATGCACACTATAGACAAGCTCAACTGACTGTATAAAGTTTCACAATATAAAAAAAAAAAAAAAAAAAAAAAAAGGGTGAGTTAACTAATACAACTAATACAAAAAGAAAAAAAAAAAAAAGAACAGATACTACTACCTAACAGCATAGGCAAAACGCACCACAGAACAAAAGGTACTGGTCACAGGGCCATGAGACAAATCAGACCCTACCCTCAACTACAGTATACTGTAAATCAAATGTATATGCAAGACTGAAATTGCCATTTAAAACAAACAAAAAAAGGTTTGTGGTGTAAAATTGTTATAAGTCCACAAGACAAATGCCAAATTATACATAGAGCATCAATACAACAAGGGACCAAAAAATAAAAAATAAAAATAAAAGGAGAAGTAGTCAGTAAACTTAAACAGGCATAAATACAAATGATACAAGACATAGCCTGTAAAAGTTAAGAGCAGAATATACGATCAGGATCTATGTTTGTATGTTTATACAGCAATAATACAAGATTAAAAGGTATGCGTACAAATGCACAAACAAAGTGATATTTATACAAGTGGGATAAATGTTTAAATACAGGCAAAAAAAAAAAAAAAAAAAAAAAACACATGTGCTCCTGTTTACAGAAGAAGTCTCAATATTTCATGAGTTCAAAGAGCAAACAAGCCTAATACATCTTGATTCTGGAGAAAGACAAAATCAGGACTCCCCTACATCAGTCTCAAAGAATACAAGTGAGCTGGCTTTAAGGAACAGGACAGGAGCACATCCAGCTTGACTAAAAAGCACTGTGCAAATTAATAATAAATAAAACCTCCTACAAAACAAGTTGAGAAAATGCTAAAATCTGCTGCAGTTGGTTGCCTTAAATTTTTAAGTTGTCAACTTTTTTTTTTACAGTGAGGTGTCTAGCTCACCTGGATGACAGTATTAGACATTAGGGTCTAATGTAAACCACAAAACTCAAACCAAATGCATGAGAGCAAATTTCCAGGTATTTAAAAGGAAACCTGTTCAAGGTGAACTTGTGAGACAGAAAGATCTATGTTTGTATGTTTATACAGCAATAATACAAGATTAAAAGGCATACATACAAATGCACAAACAAAGGGATATTTTTTAAAAAGAGAACTCTACACTCTCAAAAGTGAAACGTACAAATGAGACTAGAAAAGCTTGAACATTAGAAAACAAATATTGAAGTCCAAGCTGAGTTGAGTGTGGTTACAGATGTCAGCATGCAAACCACAATGCCAGAGAGACATTAAAAAAAAATAAACCAACATCCAAAACACAGCAGCAACAGATTGAAACGCCCATTAACGCAAATGTAATAGAACAAGTCGAAAAGGAATGAATAAAGAAATAAGTACACTCAACCTAAAAGGTGCATACAAATACAGAGTACACCATACAAAATACAGAAAGGGGAACACACAGCTTTATAAAAAATAAAAACAGCAGCTGTCTCCTGATATCGGAGCTCAGCAGCCATGGATTTGCACCTGCAAGTGACCGAGTCTACCACTACCTAGCATTGACTGCAATAGAGCAGTGGTTCCCAACCTTTTTTTCATGGGCTCCCCCTACGTACACATATGGCAATCTGTTATTTAAAAAAAAAAAAAGTTATTTTATCGCCCAGCCCTACCTCAAAGTATATCTGCTCCCACGCCCCCGCTGTGAACTCTGGCGCCCCCCTTAAGGGGGCGCGCCCCCCAGGTTGGGAACCACTGCAATAGAGGATCATATTCTCCACCAAAAGGCTTTCTAGGGAACATGGTTTGACCCAGTAAAGACAATATATACGGTGTTGTGGATATTAAGAATCACAGAAGGAATCACCTCAGCAGCTGTTGATTTTTCAGGAGAATCTTTAACACTGTCAGTACCTCACAGGAACAAAGCAAACAATTAAAAACTGCATTTCTAACTGATGTTTCTAGAGGTGCAAGAGGAACACTGTGAGCTGCTTGTGAAAATCAGAGCCATCTGTGAACTGAAGTGAGTCCTTTATATTTTACAGATGAAAAACAGTGAGCAACAAAAGGACATTTAATCATGGTTTAAATTTAATTATATGCAGACATGTGGAGTGCATCAATTCAAAACTCAAACACACAGTCACAGGAGTTAAATTGACATTAACAAGCAGTTATCAATGCAGCCATGAACGAACCCTGAAACTCTTTAGTGCGCACATTTCTAGACAGATCTCGAACTTCTCTTGTCACTAGGTTTGGGGCGCCCCTTCTATCTGATATCGGAGCTTAGTGTCACCAATTTGCACACAACGCTGTAAACATTGTAAGGGAGGTTTATTCAAATCTTTGGAGGACTCTCACCTTGCCAGGTGTTGGAAAGAGGGACTGCTGACAATTTGAGATGACATTTTAAAAAAGACAATTTCTGCATATGATGCTATAGCATAACTTGCATCAGAACACATTTACGCTTCTCAATTCCAGTTTGTACAATCAGCAAAACACTGAGGATGTTGAATATCAAGGGTTTAACCAAAATGGTTAATGCAACCACTGCATTTGGTCTGCATCCACAATTGAAACCATTAGGATTCAACACTTCTCAGAACCAAATAAACATACAAATAAACCTATACAAGCTTTGTGTGGGTACATTTCTGAATGTTCCTCACCCATTTCCAGCAACAACGAAACATTTGAAATTGCAATGAGCTTTTAATCCTCAAGCTCACAGATCGTTTTTTGAAGAAAACACGAATCAAGTTCCTTCAGAACGTGCCAGCATTAAGTCAACTGAAATGGAGAGAAAGAAAAAGATACTATAGTGATAAACTGAAGCACAGTTATGAAAATATACATTCACAATAGACACGGAATACTCTACTCTGGGGCGATTTCTCTTGATGCAGCTCTTAACATCTGAGTCACATACACACAAAAACTCACCTGTAGCTTTCTAGAAGCCCTTAAACCTTGATTAGTTGGTTCAGGTGTGTTTGATTAGGGTTGGAGCTGAACTCTGCAGGGCTGATGTTGACCACTCCAGGTTAGATGTTTTAGTACCATTAAAGTCACAACTATAGAAGCAGGGTAAATAATTACAAGAAAAAAGAACAAGTAAAAAATGCCAGATAAAAAAATATTCCCACTCACAATGATTTCAATCTCGTGCAGGTTACACGCTCTCCAACCTCCATCTTACATTGACAATCCTGTGAGATTTCAGCTCATGAGCATTTATACTCATGGACACAACCATTGACGGGGATGCAAGCAACCAGGAATTACATTCACCAAACAACCAAATCTCAAGATTATAAAAAATTTGGTACATGCATTAATCAACAAATTATTATTCAACAGCCATTTATGCATAGTTCCAGTAACTAAATTTTAAAACAACAAAAATCCATTTTATGCTCTACTTTGGTTTCTCCCACATCCCATGATGCACCACAGCACAGATATAAAAGGAGCTGCTCTGGTTTTTCACCTGGTTCCAGCAAAGGTTTAATTATTGGGCTCTAAAACTCCTAATTTTTAAGTTGCTTTGGGTAAAAGCATCAGCTAAATAGTGATGGCGATGGTCATAAAAATAAATAACACCTTCCAAAGTGTTATGTTCCATTGGTTTCACATCTGATACTACTACTGATTCTTTATTATATTTTATATAAATAATGGTCATTGTCAAAGTCATTCATTTGTGTTGGTGTACAGGCACTAAAATAAATTAAACATAAAATCATAAATTAAATCTATGATCTGTTTATTGTAACTCTGCCTCGGTCCTTATATTGTTATTTTATGGCCAAACTGTGTTTTTATTAAACTTGTTATAGATATAACAATATACACATAGCATTTACTTGAACACATTAATATAAAAAAAAAAATTATAATAATAAATAAATAAAATTTAATTAATTAATTAATTAATTTTATTTAAAAAAGTAAATAAGTAATGGTTAGATAACCATATAGAATGTAACAAGCAATGGCAAAATAAATATTTAAATATTTAAGAATTTAAGGGCCCCGACAACATTTCAAAGACCAAGCAAATATGTTTCGATTAGTGCCCAAGTCTGTTGGAAAACGTCTGATTTCAGCTGCAAGTCCGCTGTCATTTTCTCAAATATATATATCTGATTCAGTCTCTGTGTCCATTCTGTCAAAGTAGGTTGGCGCTCCTTCATCCAGTTCACAGTTATTATCTTTCTCGCTGCCATTAATAATATATGTAGAACAAATAGGTGAGACTTACTAAACTGATCAGGGGGGAAACCATCAAGCAGAAAAAATACTGGGTGCATTGGTATATCATATCCTAAAACTTTGCCAATCTCCCTTTTAACCCCCTGCCAATACACTTGTATTTTGGGGCATTCCCAAAATATATGAACATAATCCCCCACCTCCCCACAGTCTCTCCAGCATTGTGATAATTGTGAAAAACTATCAAATTTAGCGACCACTAATGGAACTCTGAAGAACCTCATTTTCATCTTCCAATCAAACTCCTTCCATATTTGACTGCTTATACCCTTATGACAGCTGGCTCATATATTTGTCCACATCTCGTCCTCTATTATAGTATTTAACTCTAGTTCCCAATTTCTTTTGATATGGAATGAGTCATCAGATTTATCTTGCCTTAGTTTTCTGTATAAATGGGATACATGATTTTTAGTAGGTAAACCATGTTCAATAAAATTAATAAAATATTTTTCTACATTTGTTGGAGATCTTTTAATTATATCCCAATGTTTATGACTTGTGATATAGTGTCGTAGTTGTAAATATCTAAAGAAATCATTAGATTTCAATGTAAACCTATCAGATAATTGAGAAAAAGATCTTATGGTCTCCCCATCAAAAAGTTGATTAATTATCTTTAAACCATTCTTTTCCCATCTGCTAAAGACACTATCCGATACAGAAGGAAAAAAATCTGGGTTATCTTTAATGGGCACTGCACATGATAAGGCTATCGCTCCTCTGAATGTTTTTTGTACTGTGGACCAGATTTTTACAGTGTGTTTTATCCATATATTTGTTTTCTTCACTCCCTTTTGTGCTTGCAAATCCATGAATGGCAGAACTTTCAGAGACACTCCAGGAAGTGAATTCTGCTCAATACTAACCCATTCTGCCTCCTTATCGACACCAAGCCAAGCAGCGATAGCCCTAAGCTGAGCAGCTCAATAATAGTACCTAAGATTAGGAAGGTTCAAACCCCCCCCTGTGTTTATCTGATATATGTATTTTTAGTCTTATTCTTGGTCTTTTATTTTGCCAAACAAACTTTGAAATCAATTTTTCTAATTTATTAAATGCTGAGACCGGAACCCAAACTGGAAGGGATTGAAATAGGAAGAGAAGTCTCTGCAATATATTCATTTTCATCGTTTATATCTTACCAAATGTAGAGAGAGGTAGTATTTCCCATCTAGCCAAGTCTTTTTTTATAATTTCAAAAAGCTTTGTATAGTTAGCTGCATATAAACGTGATGCTGTAGGTGTAAGGATGACCCCCAAGTATCTAAAACCCTGACTAGACCATCTAAAAGATACCTCCTTATCTAACTGAGTGGGCCAATGTCCTGATATCATCATTGCTTCAGATTTATCAGCATTTACTTTGTATCCAGAAACTAATCCATAACCTTTAAGACATTCTAAGAGGGCCGGAACAGATGTAAGAGGATTTTCAATGAATAAAAATACATCATCTGCGTATAACGATATCTTATGACACTTTCCTCCTTTATCCTTTATGCCCTGCATTCTAGGGTCACTCCTTATTAATTCCGCTAATGACTTGATACTAAGTGCAAATAAGACTGGGGACATTGCATCTCCCTGACGAGTTCCCCTACATAAATTAAAAAACTCTGAGCAATGACCATTAACTCGGACTCTTGATTTAGGGTTTTTATAAAAAACCTTTACCCATTTAACAAAAATGTCATGAAATTCCATATAATTGAGAGTCTGTTCCAGAAACCCCCAGTCCACCCTATCAAACGCCTTCTCAGCATCTAAGCTGAGAAGCATTGAGGGTGTTTTACTGTCCTTTCCAATCTGCTGTAAATTTAAAGCTCTTCTTATACTGTTTATTGCGTATCTTTCATTAATAAATCCAGTCTGATCTGGTTTAATCAATTTTTTTATATGTTTTTGAATTCTGTTTGCTAGTATTGAAGCTCAAATTTTCATATCTTGACATAATAGGCTGATTGGTCTATAAGCCGTACACTGTGTAGGATCCTTTCCGCTTTTATGAAGTACAGTAATGATTGCGTCATACCATGAATGTGGTGTTCCTTCATTCTGTAGTACATAATTATATACCTTACTTAAATTGGGAGCCAATTCATTTACAAATGCCTTGTAAAATTCCCCAGGTAGTCCGTCTACCCCTGGTGACTTGTTATTTTTTAATTTTACTATAATAGGGATGTGCCCGAAGCCAAATACCTTATTCGGAAAGGCACGGATAATGGCTTCAAAACGAATAACGAATTTATCCGAATAACAGAAAAAATATTCGGCAGACACAATCACATGTTTGCTGGAACAGCACTACATTAGTGAGGTCTGCGGTTGTTAAGATTTGTGCAATAATAATGGCTAGTACTGCTTTGATAGCGTTTGACACAGTTTCGTACAGATAATATCATGGTGATGATTGTGTTTGCCTAACGAATGTGGTCTCCTCAGCAATAAACTATTTTGATTGCTGCCAGTCAAATTTTATTATTCATTATTTTTGAACATGAAAGGGGTCTGGACCTCATAGCTGACTATGGGTCTGTGTAAAGTGAATGAGTGTAAACTATGCGCGTCTCTCAGAAATCAGAGTTTGTCTGGAGTTATATCAACTCGACAAAAATATCCTAAAAACAGTCCTAACTTAAAAACAATCCAACTGTAAAAACGCATTACATTAGCCCTTTTCGTGAATGGCATTACATTTAATTAAGACGAATAAAAGCATGTTTGATCAAGGCTTTTGGAGGATCCAAATGATTTGTTGCACTCTGTTGATAAAAAACTCGTAAATGATCACAGACTCCCGCAATACATGATCTAAGTTACTTAAAGTTCAAGTGAGCTTTATTGTCATTCTGCTATGAGTACTGAACACTTTCTTTCCATTTCTAATTTTTTTTTCCAGCTTTTTTTCTACTAGTGCTCTTATTTAAGATTGTGGATGCTCTCTTGTCAAATTTGTACACAAAGTTTCACTGGAAAATAAGAAGAATAAAGTTTTTTTTGTTTTTTTTAAATAAAGTTTTAAATAGAAGATAGGCTATTTACAAAGTTATAATTTTAATAAAAAATAATACTTTCTTTAGTTATACAAGGCATATTTGTTAAATGAAAACTACGAATCGAACAGATTATTTTCACATAATTTGACGAACTTCCGGTTTAAGCCACGCCTACTTCCAGATCTATCCGAATACAGATACAGATACAAATAATTTTGAGATTGTCACAGATACAGATACAAATAATGGCTCCGCTGCACACCCCTATACTATAATCTCTCTTATTTCTTCTTCCGTAATAGGGGCTATCATTTCCTTTGCTTCTTCTTCTGTTAATTTATTTAAATCAATTGGTTGCAAATTTTTTTTTACTTTTTCTTCCTTATTTATTAGATTCTGACCCTCATATAATGTTTTATAATATTCTTCAAATGCATTAACTATATTCTTTGGTTGAGTTAACATTTTTGAGGTATCCGGGTGTTTGATTTTTGGAACCACTCTGCTTGCTTGAGCCTTACGTAATTGAAAGTCTAAAAGCCTGTTTGCTTTATTACTCATCTCGTAATATTTTCTACTTACAAATCTAAGTGCCCCCTCTGCTCTATATGTAAGTAAGTCATCCAATTTCTTTCTTTCCTGTTTTAAGCATTCTAGAATTTTAATTTTACCTGTTCGTTTATGTTCAATTTCTAATTTCCTGATTTCATTCTCTATCTCATTTTTTTATTCCTGGATGTTATTTCTATTATTTTATCTCTTATTACTGCTTTGGCCCCATCCCACAAAATAGAAGGAGTAACCAGCCCATTATCATTAATATCAAAATATTCAATCAGTTGTTCTCTTATTTCTTCTTTGGCCTTACAATCATTTATTACTGACACATTTAATCTCCAGTATTTAAACTGTTTACCTTGTCCTAATTGAAGTTTTATCCTAATTGGTGCATGATCAGATATAGTTATGGGATCTATTTGGCATTCTTTGACATTATGTAAATCTGTTCTAGATGTACAAAATAGGTCTATTCTAGAATAACTACAATGCACATGTGACATAAAAGTAAAATCCATCTCTTTAGGATGCAAGTATCTCCAAACATCTGTTAAACCTAGTTCTCTCATTATTCCTGAAAGAACTTTTACTTTTTTTGCCTGCGGTCCCCTTTCTGCTGGTAACCCATCCACATTGCTATCTAATACACAATTAAAGTCTCCACCAATTAAATACATTCCCTCACCTTTCTGTACCATTAGAGAAAAGACATTCTTGAAAACTGTGGATAGTCTTCATTAGGTGCATAAAGATTAAGAATAGTAATTTTCTTGCCTGAAATTGTTCCAACTACCATGACATATCTTCCCTCTTTGTCATTGTATACTTGCTCCATATTAAAAAAGATTGACTTGGAAAACATAATTGCAACACCTCTCTTCTTCCCCTTAGAAAATGAGGCACTGTAAACTTGGTCTACCCACTCTCTTTAGAGTTTTAAATGTTCCCCATCAGACAGGTGGGTCTCTTGAAGGAGTGCAATAGAGCATTGCATTTTTTAAGCTGATTAAATATTTTCTTTCTTTTAATTGGGCTGCTCAGACTTTTCACATTATAACTGACACAAATTACATCATCCATTCACCTCGTTATAACTGTTATATGCGCTAGTAACCAATGTTCCAGTAATACAGAAAAACAACAACAAAAATACTTTAGCTGTCAAGGGCCAGTAATTAATGTGAACAAAAAGAAAAAGAAAAGGAAAAACAAGAACTATGTACATGAACAAGGCTTCCATACATCCATTCGGCCCAGTCCTTCTCCCATAGACCAAATCCCGATGTAAAAAGGGCAGAGAGTTGCGGCGCTGACTCCCTGAGGTATCAAAAGTGCACAGAGTGCTTTCAGCCCTTCTGTTTTGAAACACAGCTGCCTTCAAGAGTGATTTCCACTCCGCAAAGTATCCGAAAAGCGTCCGTCAGTTTTAAAGAAAATCAGTTATTTATCCCAAAATCATTTTAACCATAGTTTACTCACATTCTGAAGCTGAAATGTCCGTTTAAGTGTACTGTCTATATTTTAAACAGTTCAATCCTTCTGTAGAAGCGCTTGAAGATCCGAGTCCGCCAAAGACACCGTGCCCAATCCACGTCCAGCTTTACCTTGTACTGACCATCTTACCTTCGATATTTCTCTTGTTTGTCTGTCTCATTCATTCACTCAAACTTTAATTCCCAGCATCCATCAGTGTAGGGAACGTTTTTACTCCCGCCTCCAGATAAATCCTTATCTGTGCTGGATAGACACACTGCGCTCGCACATTCTTCGTCTTGAGCTATTTCATGACGTCTCGCACCTGTGCTCTTTTCCTCTGCAACTCTGGCGAGTAGTCATTGTCAAAGTAGATCTGTTTCGCATTGTACAGTACCCGTTTCTGTGACCAAGCTTGTCGTAAGATTGCATCTTTAACTGCATAGTCCAAGAATCTCACTATTATCGATCTAGGAGGTGCGGCGGGATCATTAGGTTTGGCTGCAAGTGCCCTGTGTGCTCTTTCGATCTTTATATCCATATCCTGAGGCAGTTGCAAAACTGTGGTAAGCAAGTCTATTACAAATCCCATTGTGTTTTCTCCTTCGCAACCCTCGGGGACTTGGTATATTCTCAAATTATTCTGGCGAAGTCTATTTTGCAAGTCTTCACACTTTTCTGTGAGATCTGCCTCGCGTTCCAGGAGATATCGGAGCGCCCTTTCATGCCTCATCCCAGTCTCCTCAGCAATTCCGATCCGTTCTTCAGTCTCCCCAATCCATTCATTTGACATTTCAAATCCTCAACAGAGTTCTCCAATTTTGTCAATGATATTTTCGTTTGTTTATGCCCCTCTTGATTTTCTCTTTTTAACGATTTCAGTTCATCCATCACTTCAGAAAGTTCGGACTCACGCAGGCTAGCTTTAGTATGTCTAGCAGGGCTAGGTGATCGTTTTTTATCGTCTCTTTCTTGCGCATTTTAGTTTTTGGATGTGTTCTTATATCTCGTTGACGTACTCATTCTGAAAACTCAAATTATAATTGAGCTGGTTCTATAAATCGGGAATTATTGCAACAATCAGATAGAGCCTAACTTTCAAGCGTGTGCCATCTCTATTGCGCCGCCGGAAGTTCCAGCCAAAGTTCATTTTTGAGCTCAATATATAAATTACGATAAAACAAACAAAAAAAAAACAATGCTAACACATATCGTACGATAATGTAAAGGAAATGGCGCTGAGGTTCGCTTCGTTTGAACCAGATACTGAAGCAGTCACATGGTTTTCAGGTGAATAAAGCTTCAAGCTGTCATGCGATAAAGAGACAGGATTCAGTAGCGGATGCAAAACAAACAGTTTATTGATAATCCCAAAGACACACAAGCAGGGAGTCAATGATAATCCTCGCTGATGAGCAGAGAAGTCTCTGTAGCGCAGGGATGCAATGGGCAGCTCACCGAGGACGGAATCCCAGGAAAGGATCGTGAAGACGAACCAGAAGCCAGACACTGGAGCAACAGAGTGAGCAGGAGCGCGAGGACAAACATCAAGGATCTGACAAAACAAGATGAGGTTAGCACATCTGATATAGCCCCGCCAACGAGCCACACCTGGGAATGATTAGCCTGTGGCGGTAATCAGACACACCCACTCCCACACACACACAGCACAGATGAAACCGTGATCCCATGAACCGTGACACAAGTGTCATAGATCATGTGCTTTTCTCAAAATGAATCAAGCTCCGATATAGTGCTTCAATGTGAAATGTTTTGTTTTTTTGATACAAGCTTCGAAGCTTCGGTGTTGAACATAACATCACTACTGCTAAATGAATAAATGTAAAAGGAAAATGTGCTGGGTTTGACTGAATTATAAAAGTAAAGTAAAGTGTATAAAGTTTCACAATTTATGTTCACATTAAGAACAGAAAGACCCATTAACTCTTCAAAGTAAAAAAAAAAAGATATGGGGAAGTTCACATATTGTTTTTATATGACATTTTATTTATAAGGGTCATTCCATGAAATCAGTACCTTTTGCGTCCCTAAGAAATAATCAAACATAGATTTAATATAACAACGAATAAATTTGCAATTTAAAAACACAACGATACTATGTATTCTTTCATCAATATTACATTAAAAAAGTAAATTAAATATTATTTTAAATAACATAAATAGCATTTATGTTGATAAGGGTAAGGTTTTTGGCCTGTCCCTCACTATGATTTTTCTTTTTCAGCAGGACATTTAATTTGCAAAATGAAGGCAAAATGATATAAAAATCAATCAAATGTCAATCCTGTTACCCTCGTCAAAAATCCGTTGTAAAATAATGTACATTCAAGTGACATCACTTCTAGGAGGTTAAATTATCTCTCAACCAGGATTCCTACACTTAAAACACAAGTATGTTTCACTCTCACTTCTATAATGTTCTATTTTTGATGATTTATGAGGCTTGACTGAGGGGGGGTCATCATGCAGTGTCAATACTGTTACCATTTTTTAATATAAATTTAAACAATTATTTATTATATTTAATATAATCTACAAGTAAAATCCTTTAAAAGTGTACAACGTGCTTTTGTGAACTTGACTATTAGCTAGAAATCAGCAAATTAGTTTGAAATTGTACTTTTCAGGGTAACAGGTTTTGACATTTGGGTAACAGGAATGACATAGATTAGGTGTCACCCTGTTTTTAAAGACCGTCTGTGTAAAATGCAAACATTTTTAAAGGTCACCCTGGGTGTAATTTTGAGCTAATGCCTATATCATTCAGTGGCATATAAGCAGGAGTTACATTTTAGTTAGTTTTATTGGTATTGTTACCATTACTGCTGTTGATAATGACCAGGATAGGATGATCAGTCCCAATAAAACTTTTTTTTTTTCATAACTCATTGTCAATAATGCATCCATGTAAATTCAGTTACATACAAGAGCAGCAAGGTGACTGCAGACCTTCACCCCAGTCTTGCAAGGTTCAAAAAAAGTCAAGATCCTGGTCTGGTTTCAGATGATCACAGAAAGACCGAGATTTGATCATCTTCCTTGCCTAACAATTGAAACAGATCAGTCTATTTGAAGTTTTAAACGAGTCTACCCCCCAAGATTACTGTTATAAAAATGAACCGCGTCCAAAAGGCAAAGGGGGAGGTGTTGTGTAACGGAGCCGACGAGACGTGAGGCGTACGGATCCATGTGTAAGCTTTAATTTAGAAACATAATCAAACACAGGCAGGGTCAAACATCAGAAAACAGGTATGGCACAGGCAAGACAAAAGAACAATCCTAAATGGGCTTGAGTCAGCAGCAAATGTAATCCAGAGGACTTGACAAAAGGGGTAATCCGTAAACGTGAGCATAAATTCAGATGAGGAGCAAACACAGTCCGAAACAGCAAGCAAAGGTTTAATCCAAGATACGTGGCAAGAATCACAAACCAGGAAAACAGGCAAGACTTGACTATGACTAGACTATGAAAACTATAGCAGGTTCCGTAAAGTAGCTATCACAGTGATAAATGCTAAACAATACTCGGCAGAAAGGAAGAGGAAGTCCCTCGTTTAAGTAGCATGTCTGATGGGAAACAGCTGTGTAATCAGTGCATACAGCTGTGTGTGTGTCATCAGTGCAATGGACAGTGATGGGAATAACGGTATTATAAATAAACGGCGCTACTAACGGCGTTATTTTTTTCAGTAACGAGTAATCAAACGAATTACTGTTTCCCCCGTTACAACGCCATCACCGTTACTGACAATAAAATGTGGCGTTACTATATTATATTATTAGAATAACATTTTTGAGTTCATCTGAATGGATGCGCAGTGTAGCTGTATTTGATGTACCATAAACTCTAGTGTGAAGCGCACGACTCGCCGTCGTTTTCTCTCACATACACACACGCAAAGAAAGATACAGAGCAAGAGAGTCTTTCATAACATGCAGAATTGTTTTGATTTCAGCAAATAAATTAGAGCGAACGCAAACAACGTGTTAATATTCATGAACCCAGCAGCTCATTAATCCTTAGTGAGTTTTATATTGATGACAAATATGCATTCATACTTGGTTATTCTAATTAATAAAGTTCTATCATCATATAATATTAAATTATCATAATATTATATTATAATGCCTGACTGACTGATAGTGTCAGTAGATAAATAGTGTAGATTAATGTACAATGTTTTATAATAATGATTTACTCTTTTTAGTGTCCATTTCATTAATTTAACATATTTAATATTGGGGGCATCCAAAGTTATTTGACATTTGAACATTTTTTAAAAAGTAACGCAATAGTTACTTTCCCTGGTAATTAGTTACTTTTATAATGATGTAACTCAGTTACTAACTCAGTTACTATTTGTGAGAAGTAACTAGTAACTGTAACTAATTACTTTTTTTAAAGTAACATGCCCAACACTGGCAATGGATGATGGGAACTGTAGTCCGGGGTGATGTGTAACAGTTTGTGTCTGGTGAAAGTCAGTGTAATCGGAGGGTGACCTCTGGTGGCAAGTGGACAGAAGGCCACAGACAGGATTCGTGACATGTTGCTACAATTTATAGCAATATGCAATATTTTCAGAGGGCAGGCTTTAAGTATAACTCCTATGAAGTAATGATGCTTCATATAACATTATCTAGAGAAACAAGTTAATGATAAATCCCCTATGATGTTTGTACTGGCTACTGTATACAGGCCACCAGGGCACCATACAGACTTTATTAAAGAATCTGCAAATAAAGTCTTGATCGTTGGTGATTTTAATATCCACGTTGATAATGAAAAAGATGCATTAGGATCAGCATTCATAGACATTCCGAACTCTATTGGGGTTAGACAACATGTTTCAGGACCTACTGTCGAAATCATACTCTAGATTTAATACTGTCACATGGAATTGATGTTAATGGTATTGAAATTCTGCAGCAAAGTGATGATATCTCAGATCATTATCTAATCTTGTGTAAACTCCATATAGCTAAAATTGTAAATTCTACTCCTTGTTACAAGTATAATAATTCCTTACATTTATATAGCGCTTTTCTAGGCACTCAAAGCACTTTACATTGTGGGGGGTCTCCTCATCCACCACCAGTGTGCAGCATCCACCTGGATGATATGACAGAAGCCAAAGTGCACCAGAACGCCCACCACACACCAGCTTATTGGTGGAGAGGAGACAAGAGTGATGAAGCCAATCAGCAGATATGGGGATTGTTAAGGCCAGGACACACCAAGCTGATGGTCGGCCGTCTAGCAACATCGGGCCGACGGCAAACGATGGTCAGGCTAGTTTGTTTGGTGTGTTCCACTCGTCAGCTCTCGTCGTGCTCACGTCGGCAGTAGTTTGCCTGATTCAACATGTTGAATTGGCGTCACGGCCGTCGGGGCCGTCGGCGTGAGTGAGAACTCTGATTGGATGTTCAGTTTAGCGAACGAGTCAGTGCCCTAGAATTAAAGCGCAAGTGATTAAAACAAGCATGTAAATGAAGGCGGTACAGACAGAAGGCTGTTTAAATGTTACGTTATCTTTCCAACCCGATCTCATGAAAGTGCGTATAATAGTACACCAAAAAATGAAAACTCGTGGTATTGATATGCAAAAATGGACTTTGTGTCTATGCTACGTGATGGTAGGATTAGGGTTGTGGTGTAGATGCGTATCATATGTTCGCGAAAACTGCGTATATCTTTGTTTCGGTTGCTCCTTTTGAATGATGAATATATACTATTGATAGCTGCTGATATGGACAGCTCATTCCTCTCACACATTCGCAGAACGCATGTGTTAGTTTGCCGTCGGCTGTAGTCTGTGCGGTGTGTTCGAGCGCAGCTTTTTGGTCTGACGCTGCTGAATTGAGGCGACAACACCGTCAGCTTTCGTTGCTGCTAGTTCTTTAAATTCGGCTTGGTGTGTCCTGGCCTTTAGGAGGCCATGATGGTCAGAGGCCAATGGGCGAATTTGGCTAAGATGCTGAGGTCACACACCTCTGTTCTTTTCGAAAGACATCCTGGGATTTTTAATGACCACAGACAGTCAGGACCTTGGTTTAATATCTCATCTGAAGGACAGTGCTTTTTACAGTATAGTGTCCCCATCACTATACTGAGGCGCTAGGACCCACACAGACCACAGGGTGAGCACCCCCTGCTGGTCTCACTAGCACCTTTTCCAGCAGCAACCTAGTTTTCCCAGGAGGCCTCCCATCCAGGTACTGACCAGGCTCAACCCTGCTTAGCTTCAGTGAGTATCCAGTCTTGGGCTACAGAGTGACATGGCTGCCAGCTGAAGTATGGTAGAACCATCACTTCTACCACAAAAGACTGCTTTGTAAATAATCTTCCTGATTTATCTCAATTCCTCAGCATATCCAACAGCACAGTAAAACTTTATGATGTAACAGAAACTATGGACTCTCTCTTTTCTAGCACTTTAGACACGGTTGCTCCTTTACACTTAAGAAAGATTAAGGAAAAGAGTCCAACACCATGGTACAATGAGCACACTCGCGCCCTAAAGAGAGCAGCCCGGAAAATGGAGTGTAGCTGGAGGAAAACAAAACTAGAGGTATTTCATATTGCTTGGCGGGAAAGTACCCTATTCTACAGAAAAGCATTAAAAACTGCTAGATCTGATTACTTTTCGCCTCTTTTAGAAGAAAACAAACATAACCCCAGGTATTTATTCAATACAGTGGCTAAATGCATCAGCAGGTGTTGACATTTCTCAACAGCACAACAGTAATGACTTTATGAACTATTTTACTTCCAAGATCGATACTATTAGAGATAAAATTGTAACCATGCAGCCGTCAGCTACAGTATCGCATCAGATAGTGAACTATAGATCCCCTGAGGAACAATTCCACTCATTTTCTACTATAGGAGAGGAAGAATTGTATTAAGTTGTTAAATCATCTAAACCAACAACATGTATGATAGACCCTATTCCATCTAAACTACTAAAAGCGCTGCTTCCAGAAGTCATAGATCCTCTTTTGGCTATTATTAATTCGTCATTGTCATTAGGATACGTCCCCAAAACCTTCAATTTGACTGTTATTAAGCCTCTCATTGAAAATACACAACTGGACCCCAAAGATCTAGTTAATTACAGACCGATCTCAAATCTCCCTTTTCTGTCAAAGATGCTAGAAAAGGTAGTATCCTCACAATTATATTCCTTCTTAGAGAAAAATGGTATCTGTGAGGATTTCCAGTCAGGATTTAGACCTTCTCATAGTACTGAGACTGCTCTCATTAGAGTTACAAATGACCTGCTCTTATCATCTGATTGTGGTTGTATCTCTCTGTTAGTGCTACTGGATCTTAGCACTGCATTCGACACTACTGACCACAACATTCTTATGAATAGACTAGAAAACATTGTTGGCATTAGTGGAAGTGCATTAGCATGGTTCAAATCGTACTTATCTGACCGCCATCAATTTGTAGCAGTGAATGAAGAGGTATCATATCGATCACAAGTGCAGTATGGAGTACCTCAAGGCTCAGTACTAGGGCTGTTACTTTTCACGCTTTACATGTTATCCTTGGGAGATATCATCAGGAAACACGGTGTTAGCTTTCACTGTTATGCTGATGATACTCAGCTCTATATTTCTTTGCGGCCCGGTGAAATACACTAAATTGAGAAACTAACAGAATGCATAGTTGATATAAAAAACTGGATGACGAGTAATTTCTTACTGCTAAATTCTGAAAAACAGAGGTGTTAATTATCGGACCTAAATAAACCCACATGTAATAACCTAGAATACTGTCTAACACTTGATGGCTGCTCTGTCGATTCTTCATCATCAGTTAGGAACCTAGGCGTGCTATTTGATCTATCCTTTGACAGCCACGTTTCTAGCATCTGGAAAACTGCATTTTTCCATCTTAAAAATATATCTAAATTGAGACCTATGCTCTCAATGTCAAATGCAGAAATGTTAATTCATGCATTTATGACCTCAAGGTTAGATTATTGTAATGCTTTATTGGGTGGTTGTTCTGCTCGTTTAATAAACAAACTCCAGATGGTCCAAAATGCAGCAGCTAGAGTTCTTACTAGAACCAGGAAGTATGACCACATTAGCCCGGTTCTGTCAACACTGCACTGGCTCCCTGTTAAACATTGTATAGACTTTAAAATCTTGTTAATTACTTATAAAGCCCTGAATGGTTTAGCTCCTCAGTACTTGAGCGAGCTCTTATCGCATTATAGTCCTCCACATCTGCTGCGTTCTCAAAACTCTGGCCATTTGATAATACCTAGAATATCAAAATCAACTGCGATCAAATTCTGGAACAATCTACCTAACACTGTTCGGGAGGCAGACACACTCTGTCAATTTCAATCTAGATTAAAGACCCATCTCTTTAACCTGGCATACACATATCACACTAATACGCTTCTAATAATCAAATCCGTTAAAGGATTGTTAGGCTGCATTAATTAGGTCAGCCAGAACCGGGAACACTTCCCATAAGACCGATGTACTTGTTACATCGTAAGAAGAATGGCATCTATGCTAATATTAGTCTGTTTCTTTCTTATTCCGAGATCACCGTAGCCACCCGATCCTGTCTGTATCCAGATCAGATGGTAGATCAGCACCTAGAGATGACCTCTACAGCCCTGAACGTCAGCGGAGACCAGGACACCTAAATGAGCCCCAGAGACCGATCCCCAGTAAAGAGCCTGTCTCCTAGGCGGCCATCAGGACAAGACCACAGGAACCAGATGAGTCCTCTACACAATCTGACTTTGCTGCAGTTGGAATTGAACTGCGGGTTTCATCTGGCCAGAGGAGAACTGGCCCCCAACTGAGCCTGGTTTCTCCCAAGGTTTTTTTCTCCATTCTGTCTCGGAGGGAGTTTTGGTTCCTTGCCGCTGTCGCCTCTGGCTTGCTCAGTTAGGGACACTTAATTTCTAGCGATTATCGTTGATTTGATTGCACAGATACTATTTAAACTAAACTGAGCTAGACAATGACATCTCTGAATTCAATAATGAAATGCCTTTAACTGAAAATTGAGTGTTTAATCTTATCATTATACATTACTGACACTCTATCCTCCAATTTGATACTGTTAAGTGCTTTGACACAATCTGTATTGTTAAAAGTGCTATATAAATAAAAGTGACTTGACTTGACTTGACTTGAATGTGGTCGTTATTCACACATGAATTCATATGATTTATGTCGTAATTAAGGTTAATTCTTGATTAGTACATGCCTTATCTTATTGTTTGTTCATAATAAAGCAATACTTAATGTAACTATTACTACACAATTATTCATATGCAGTTATTGTGAAGTATTACCAAAATAAGACAAATTCAAATCCAAACATAACTAGCTATGCTCTGGTCACTTCTGAGCCAAACTGATCCAACAAGAGCTTTTAAAGCTCCTCGCTGCACCACAAAGATGCTAACAGTAAATACTGAGACATTGTGAACGGTGTGGAAAAAACATACAGATGCCAAAACAATCAACCAATTCGACAGTGATCGCTTTTTCACATGCATTAGTTTTCTTTTGAGATCAGTTATGCTTAAATTCACTGTAACTGTTTTTGCTTCTGTCCTGCAGATGGTGCTGTTTTGTTTTTAAAGTATTATTGTTATATGTCCTGTAATAGAATGTCGGATTGTTCTATTGTTCTATGTATTATGTGTTAACAATCTATCATATAAGCCATGAAGTTTCTATACAAAACACAAATACTTTACCTCTAGTGTTAGTTGATGTTGAACTGCATAGATCTGAAACCTGCTGACCTCATTACACATGCTAAACCTGACTATGCCAATTAATTAAGTCACTGCGCTGACACTTTCGTTACCATTCGTCTGCAATAAACGCACAAATTAGAGGTAAATAGATTTGAAGAAAATTCAGAAATATGATGGTCTGTTTTGTTGTTGTATAGCCCGACCATTATTGTTTGAGCCTCTTTAAATGTTTCTCTCTGGTGTGTGTCGTATTCTTGTATTAATGTGAGACGGTGGTATATGTGACGCTTATAGTAAATGCAGGGGACTTGTATTGTGGGCTCATTAGAGCTGTGGCAGTCATAAGTGACTTTTACTTTATTCCTCCAAGGGCATGTGTGGAGATACCGTATCTGTCATGCTCTGCTGCTCTAATTAGTCAAGACCAACTTAAAAATCTCTGCTCGAAGAAACCTCAAAGGTCCAGAACAAGCTGGAGTGTGTTCAGTGTGATGTGTTTCTTCTTAATTTGGCCAAATGTTTGTGTGCAGCCTTATTCGCCCTGTAAGAGAGGAAGACATGGGTGGCTGTAGCACAGGATTGTTTTGTCAAAGCAGGTATGAGTGCGGATCCAGCATGAGAGAGCAGGACTGCTGGCCTCAGCAGAGGGACTCTAAGGATGAAGTTCCACGCTGTCCATACGAGCGCAGTAATTGGTCCCACAGAAATAAGGTTTGATTCTGGGCATTAGCGAATCTCACCCTGCAGATGCTGTGCCTCAGACTGTCTACTAAATTTGACACAATTTATACAGTCATTGTCGTCTGAGGAAGAAGACTGAAATAATAAAAGAACCGACCTGTTTTCGTTAAGGCACTGCAATGGTAAACATTTCCCTAACCCTAAACTTAGCCAACGTGTCTCTAAATTAAAAGTAGTGTATCTTTGATAAATTGGACAGTGACGAAAAAGACTGCGAGTAAGATAGTGAATAGATCTTAGAAATTGGTTCCAAAAAATTGACAAAATTTTAAAATTTAAGCTCTGAGTCACTTTGGGTTCCACTGAAGAAGGAAAGAAAATAATGTAGATTTGAAATAACGTGTAAATAATGACTGAATGACCATTTGATGTAATCAACATCTATTAAAATGAAAGCATTTTAGCACAAACTTAGAATATAAATCCGTCAGTACTTTTTGTCTAAATGTGCACATTTAGAAAATGCTGATATATATAAAGATGTTTACAAGAATAAATCTTAAGACAATACCTTTCGCATTGTATAGAAAGCTACAAAAAAAATTGCTTTATTCACTTGCTATCTGAAGTATCATTTACACAAAACAGTAGAAATGTTGTAGTTAGGTATTAGCATGATACATTTTATATCCCATGCATGTTAAGGCTGTTAGATCTGCACTCTCTGAAATACTGAAAGCATTCCATATTATTTTTGTGTCACCTCTGTGTTAGGCATTAGGTCATTTACTAAGTTTAAGACTAGTGTGTAAAGCCTAGATTAATATTAATAAAGTCTTTGGGTGTCAGTATGGAAGGCATGTTGTAGTAAACTCATTTCCGCAGTACCTGTGTGGACTGAGACTCAGGAGCTGCTTAAAAAGTTTGATGATAGACAAAAAAAGCTATCTACAGCGCTTTGAAAAGCTCAGCCTCTCGACTCTGAACCCCACGGAACAGCAGAACTTCCTGTTCCTTCACACAATGACAAATGAGCCGCTGTCTCCGTGCTCCTCTCCCATTCCACTCATGTGCTCAGAGCTATATATCATGTTTGTTGTAAAAGACCTCATAATGCCAAAACCAAATCTGATATTAAAGAAATTTTGTTTTCAGTGATAAGTATGAGCATAATCTCAAACTATGTTTACCATGGTTCATAATGACGATGTGGTAGAATAAGATTTTCTAACAGTAATTTGCTGGAAATTATTGCATACTAAAGCAGGGTCATTCTGAAACATTTTCCCCTTTCATTAAACATCTGTTAGAAATATAGTCCTTCTTTGTTTGCCTTGTAATGGTGATCTTAATGAAGAAGATTCAAATCAATGCCATGTTGACATTTTTCAGTAAAGGTTATTTGGAAGGATATGTGCTATAGAAATACATACAGCTTGATGTGAATTGAAATTTGGACCAGAAAACCTCTAAACACTGTCATAATGAACAATCATAAGTGCGCATATAAAAATAATAAGCTCATACCTATTTGCATTTATATTTGTATATTTGGTGAAATTATTTAATACATTATTCATTAATACACTTGCATACAGTGGTTACTTGTGGAAAATTTTATAGGTAGGGCACCACATCCAACAATTTTAGCATACATCTCGGAATGATTTATTCCAGTATAACAAAAGAAAAAGTATTAAGACTTGAAACATTTTAAATAAACATAATTGTTTTACCAAGTTCAAGATTGAGGAAGAATCCCACAAAACTATATTTTTTTGAAAATATATATTTCAATACTTTCTCTTGCAGTTATATAGTCGGGTAATTATACTGTACAGGTGCATTCAATAAATTAGAATGTCGTGGAAAAATTCATTTATTTCAGTAATTCAACTCAAATTGTGAAACTTGTGTATTAAATGAAATGCACACAGACTGAAGTAGTTTAAGTCTTTGGTTCTTTTAATTGTGATGATTTTGGCTCACATTTAACAAAAACCCACCAATTCACTACCTCAACAAATTAGAATATGGTGACATGCCAAACAGCTAATCAACTCAAAACAGCTGCAGAGTCCTGACCAGTTTTTTAAAGATCCTGATTTCATTTTCCAGCAGGATTTGGCACCTGCCCACACTGCCAAAAGCACCAAAAGTTAGTTAATGACCATGGTGTTGGTGTGCTTGACCGGCCAGCAAACTCACCAGACCAGGTATTGTCAAGAGGAAAATAAGAAACAAGAGACCAAAAAATGCAGATGAGCTGAAGGCCACTGTCAAAGAAACCTGGGCTTCCATACCACCTCAGCAGTGCCACAAACTGATCACCTCCATGCCACGCTGAATTGAATGGAATGAAGGATTTATATAGAACTTTTATTGTGTATTGCTATACACCCAAAGCGCTTTACAATCAAGTGGGGGGTCTCTCCTCAACCACCACCAGTGTGCAGCATCCACTTGGATGATGCGACGGCAGCCACAGGACAACGGCGCCAGTGCGCTCACCACACATCAGCTACAGGTGGAGAGGAGAAAGAGATAGAGCCAATGAAGTGGATGGGGATTATTAGGAGCCCATGACTGACAAGGGCCAGTGGTGGGAATTTGGCCAGGACACCGGGGTTACACCCCTACTCTTTACGAGAAGCAGTAATTAAAGCAAAAGGAGCCCCTACCAAGTATTGAGTACATATACAGTAAATGAACATACTTTCCAGAAGGCCAACAATTCACTAACAATGTTTTTTTTTTTATTGCTCTTACGAAGAATTCTAATTTGTCGAGATAGTGAATTGGTGGGTTTTTGTTAAATGTGAGCCAAAATCATCACAATTAAAAGAACCAAAGACTTAAACTACTTCAGTCTGTGTGCACTGAATTTATTTAATACATTAGTTTCACAATTTGAGTTGAATTACTGAAATAAATGAACTTTTTCATGACATTCTAATTAATTGAGATGCACCTGTATATGCGGGCATTAGGGAGCTGCTATTAATATGCATTTTACAAGATCAGATGCTTGTCAGTGGTGCTCAGGATCTGTAAATCACTCGCCATCATCCTCAGTCATCTCTCCATACTCCGTTTATGTGGTAAGTGAAATCTTATGTACTGCAATGTAACAGGCTACCGCTAGCAAGGAGCTAACCATGTCCCTTTAGTGGCTCGCGTTATTTTATTAAAACGCGTCATTTGCTTTCCGTGCCTGAATACAGACACCAACCCATCCCTGCACTTCACATCCCCTGCACAGCCTGGAACATAACATTCATTTCCATGATCTGCCATTTTCGGTGTTGTCCTCGCTTGTTTCTTAACAATACCTGCAGAACTTCTGATGATTCGGCTGGCATAGAACATGGGCGGTATATGCAAATGTGGGGGCGTAACTATTAGTGATCCCGACTGTACCGTCACAGTCGGTGTTATGTTCTGATTTGCCTATTTTTCAGTGGTCTTTTGCATTCACAAGATTTACATATGAAGAAGGAAACAATGGTGTTTGAGGCTCACTATATGTCATTTCCATGTACAGAACTCTTATTATTCAACTATGCCAAGGTAAATACAGTTTTCCATTCTATGGCACCTTTAATTGCAATTATAGACACAATTAATGGTATTTGTTTATAAAGTGTTTTAAAAAAATAAAATTAAATCACAGAATCTTTGCTAATATTATTTACTGTGTGGCTCCCATGTTGTTTATCTGGAATGAACCAGAGACTGTCAGATCCAGCTCAGTCCAGCCTAATGTTTTGCTTCCACCTCCACCTCCGCTGACTCTCCCAGCAAATCATCAGTTTACCCACTACAGTCATGCTTTCACACTTTTACAATTAATCACAAAGAGTATTAAGGATGCTCGGGTGGAGGAGGATATATTCTAGGCATAGGAGTGATTTTGATTTAATTAATCTGATCTGATCAGCATTGTTATTATCCCTCACATACAGGTGCATCTCAATAAATTAGAATGTCGTGGAAAAGTTCATTTATTTCAGTAATTCAACTCAAATTGTGAAACGTGTGTATTAAATAAATTCAATGCACACAGACTGAAGTAGTTTAAGTCTTTGGTTCTTTTAATTGTGATGATTTTGGCTCACATTTAACAAAAACCCACCAATTCACTATCTCAACAAATTAGAATACTTCATAAGACCAATAAAAAAAAACATTTTTAGTGAATTGTTGGCCTTCTGGAAAGTATGTTCATTTACTATATATGCCCAGGTGAAAAAGACGTAGTATTAAATGTATTAAAAATATACTTGAAATTCAAGTAGCATGTTTATAATACATTTGTATTCCCAACATGCTTATTTGAAGTGCATTAAAAATATACTGAATTGCATTTTAATATATTTCTAAAAAGTATACTAGAAGTACTTTTGTATTAAATATATGCTTAGTTATACTTCTAAGAAATATGCTAAACACAAGAATATTTTTAATGTATTTATAAAAAAGTATACTAGAAATACGTTGGTAATAAATATATGCTTAATTACACTTTTAAAGAATATGCTAAACACAAGCACACTATTACTATATTTCTAAAAAGTATAGTAGAAATACTATGTTAATAAATATATTCTTAGTTACACTTTTAAGGAATATACTAAACACAAGCATACTTTTAGTGACGTTTTAGTGTATTTACAGAAAACATAGGCTACTTATGTTACCTTTACATAAAGTATATTTTATGTGTACTTTGTGTAAGTACATAACAAAATGATTACACTTTTAGTAGGTTTTTACACACGGTTATATTTTAAATATAATTAAATATAATTTTACATTTTTATGTATTTATAATTTTAATATTTGGAAAAGTACGATATTTTGAAAAACATTTTTAACATTTACAATGTACAAACCTTTGTCAAATATTATTAACCATTGCAATATTTAAAATATGTTGTTTAATATGGGTTTATGCTACTTTGGCTGATTAGGCTGTTGTTCATTACATGATACATTAATTGTAATAAGCTAGGTGTTTATAAATTTGTTCAAGCTTGATGCCTTTATTGTCTAATATATATTTCTGAAATTCCCACAAGGATTTCAACATCATATCTGAAAAAACAAAAAACAAAACGTTTATTTGTGTTGTGATGTGCGTGCAAATGTCCCTTGAATGTGCATATAAGTCTAAATTTAAACAGTTATATTATATAGAGCGATCGTGTCTCTTTAGGGCGCTTGGAGGAAACCACGCAATTCATATGGATTACTTTGGCGATGTTTTTTTGCGATGAACTTTTTGAAACGTGAACATCTTTGATGAATCTTTTCATCATAAATATCTCAGATTTCATTAAAATATCTCCACCTTTCTTTCGAAGATGAACGAAAGTCTTAGATGGTTTGGAGCATCTTAAGGGTGAGTGATGACATAATTCAAATTGTTTTGGAACTATGAAGTTAATTAAAAAATGTAGCGGTATATTCTTATTTTTACCAGCTTCTGCAAGTGTGTATGACGTCTGGCTGTTGGAACTTCACTGTGACTTCAGGTAAGATTTGTATTTAATTAACATTATTTGTCTGTATCAGTCGTGTTTTTGACATGCATTGGCAGAAAAAAATTAATTAAATTAAATGAGTCATTATAACATGTACAACATTAACAGTTTTTATTTGCAACATGAAGAGTATTTATTTCTGATTTCCTGAACAATTTGGCTTCATTGTAATGAGGTTAATGATCTTTGAAAAACCATGATTATGAACATACAGTTACTTTGTCTTGAGCTGATCACCCAACTGTGGTAGTGTTGGTTGATTGGTGTTTATATTTTTTCAAGCTTGTCAACCTTATCAACATTATTTTCTAATATATATTTCTCATTACAGATAAGAACAAAGATTAAATTGTAAGAAGGGCTGCTTATAAGAGCGTACAGTACATCTGAAACTGCTGAAGCTGGGAAGATTTTTGACTATATTTCCAACCAGGTACATTGTTCTGTCATTCTTAAATAGAAAACAAATCAATAGGTTACTGTCGTAACCCTGGTTCTCTGAAACATCGAGTGGAGAGATCCACCTATGGGAAGGGCATCCGTACCTGACCTCTGCAGAAGCATCCAATTGCACCAAGTCTGGCTAGACAGACAGAAGCGCGCAGCCAATGCCCGGTGAGGCCACACCCCCTCACCCACGGGCATATAACAGCTGGGCGCGCTGCTATTCCTCAGTAAGTATATTCGCTTCTCGTGCGGCAAGCGGGGCAAAGCTGGTGGATCTCTCCACTCGATGTTTCAGAGAACCGGGGTTACGACAGTAACCTATTGTTCTCTTTCATCATCTCGTGTTCGAGATCCACCTATGGGAGAGACATGGACAGCTCCCCGATTGCCCAATACACTCACAGTGAGGTTCTGAAAGCCAGAGAAAGACGGTCACCTCGGGGAGGCGGTGCCTGACACGTCCATTAATCATGAACCTGCAAAGGTGACGCCACACCTAGCTGCTGTGGACAAGCAGGACATGAAACATGCATGATACCCATACATGATAGTAACCCCAACCCACCAAGGCACATAACCATACCCATAAAGAGAAGTAAATGTTTGGTGAGAGGAATGAACATGGCCAGCCGGCCCATTCACTCTTATTGTTTTTTTTTTTTTTACGGGGTTACAGGGAGGAGCTAGGAAGACCCCACCCCTAAAACCGAATGTGCTACCAAGGTTCTGGTGACATCCAGCCAGTAGTAACGCACAAAGGTATGAGGAGAAGCCCAACTGGCAGCGGAGCAGATGTCCTGCAGTGACACTCCCCTAAACAAAGCCCAAGAGGGGGCTAAGCCCCTTGTGGAATGAGCTCTGATGCCCCTTGGGGGCTGCACTCCCTTTGCTTCATAGGCCATCGTTATAGCGTCCACAACCCAATGTGAGAGGCGTTGCTTCGATATGGGACTCCCTCTGTGGGGGGGGGGGCCATGAAACAAAGAGCTGGTCGCTCTTCCGGAAAGCATTGGTCCTGGTCATATATGCCTGTAAAGCACGGACTGGACACAGAGCATTCAGCCTCTGATCCTCTAGAGAGGTAAAAGGTGGAGGGTGAAAAGCGGACAGCTCCAACACCTCCGAAGTGAACGACGGGAAGCACTTCGGCATGAAGGCCGGGTTAGGCTTTAGGGAAACCTTATCTCCACTGAGGGAGAACTTAGTGCACGAGGGGTGAACCGAGAGTGCATGTAGCTCACTGACACGTTTAGCAGATGCCAATGCCAAGAGCAAAGCTGTCTTGAAGGACAACAGCTTAAGGGAAATACTCCCCAAAGGCTCAAAAGGATGTTGAGACAGCGCTTCCAGAACCATGATGAGGTCCCACTCAGGAACCGTTCTCCTGATGACTGGTAAAGAGCGGCGTGCACCCTTCATAAATCTGCGGATTAGAGGGTGCTGCCCGACAGTACAGCCCTCAAAACCCACATGACAAGCTGAAATCGCAGCCAAGTAGACCTTAATGGTGGAAAAAGACCTCCCTTTTTCCATGAGGTCTTGAAGGAAACACAAAATATCAGGAACTGAGCACTGATAAGATATGAAACCTGGGCCACCTGGGTGCTATCAGAATGAGAGACAAGCCCTGCTCTCTCACCCTGGCCAATGTGGGAATTATCAGGCACAGGGGAGGAAAAGCATACAGGGGCACTCTGGGCCATGGGTGGGCCAGTGCGTCTACCCCGAGGGGCGCATCCATGTCCCTTAGAGAGAAGAACATAGGACAATGGTAGTTTTCACGCGAGGCGAATAGATCTACGCTCGCCCGTCCGAATCTCATCCATAGCATTTCCACTATCTGCGGGTGAAGACGCCAATCTCCGTAGATCGGATTTCCCCTTGATAGCAGATCCGCGCCTCTGTTCAGAATGCCCGGAACATGAGTTGCGCGCAACGACAGGAAAACACGTCTGCTCCACACCAATAGCTTGTAAGCTAGAGCGTGAAGTTTCGACGAGCGCATGCCGCCCTGACGGTTGATATAAGCCACAGCCGTGGTATTGTCGCACCGTACTAGAACGTGATGTCCCTGCAGGCGAGGCAGAAAATGATTCAGAGCTTTCCAAATGGTTAAAAGCT
Organism: Onychostoma macrolepis; assembly: GCF_012432095.1. Classification (NCBI taxonomy): domain Eukaryota; kingdom Metazoa; phylum Chordata; class Actinopteri; order Cypriniformes; family Cyprinidae; genus Onychostoma; species Onychostoma macrolepis. The sequence goes on along the minus strand of NC_081174.1, from coordinate 32,711,011 downwards.
CTAAATAGTTTATGTGCGCTGAACGGAGTTTGCACGGCCACAACCCGTTCACCGTTCTGCCCTCCTGGGTGGCACCCCAGCCTGTTAAGGACGCATCTGTCGTCACAACTTTCCGCATCGTAACCGCCCCCAGAGGGGTTCCCCGTGCGTAAAAGTCTTCGCTCTCCCAGTGGCGCAAGACTGTCGAGCAGGCGCGTGTCACTGTTACCGAGCGGCAAAGGTCGCGATTCGGGCTGAAATGTAGTGACAAAACCCATTTCATGAACGCCCTCATCCTCAGGAGTCCCAATGGCACAACTTAGGTGGATGAAGCCATGAGACCCTGCAGCCTGAGACATGTGCGATATTGCACTTTCGCTCCTTCTCTGAACTGCGACAGACAGTTCATTAGAGAGCGAACGCGCTCTTGAGAGAGACGCGCTCGCATGGAGACCGAGTTCAACTCCAAGCCCAGGAAAATGACATTCTGACTGGGTGTGAAATTGCTCTTGCTCACATTCACTTGGAACCCGAGCGATGTAATGTGCGCAAGCACACGGCCGGTGTCCTGCAACACCTTCTCCTTCGATTCGGCTATGATGAGCCAATCGTCTATGTAAGTCAGGATTCTCAGACCTGATATTCTCAGAGGTGCCAAGCCCGCCTCCGCGCACAGACAGAAAGACCGGGGACTAAGACTGAGTCCAAACGGAAGAACTGTGAATTCGTAACATATGCCCTGGTAGGCGAAACGAAGAAACTTCCTGTGCGGAGGATAGATGCTTATGTGAAAGAAAGCATCTTTCAGATCGACTGATGTGAACCAGTCGTTCTGTTTTATGGCACGGGCGATTGCGCCATGTGTCAGCATTCTGAAATTGTATTTCCTCAAATGTTTGTTCAACACTCGAAGGTCCAAGATAGGACGGAGAGAGCCGCCTTTTTTCGGGACCAGAAAGTAACGGGAATAAAAACCCTGGTTCATCAGATCGGGGGGTACCACCTGAATCGCTCCCTTGTTTAGGAGAGATGAAATTTCCTCTTTCAGAATGTGTGAGGCGTTTTCTTCCGTGTGAGAAAAGAGAATGCCATTGAAATGCGGGGGTTTTACTGCGAATTGCAATCTGTAACCCTGCATTACTGTACGCATCACCCACTCGGGAGCTGAAACGGTTTGCCAAGCCGCTTCGTGACTCGTGAGTGCTCCCGCTCGGGCCAGAGCGGAGCTGTGTGAGACCCACAGGTTTATTTGTGATGCTATGGCGCCATCTAGTGGGCACACTAGAGGCGACATGCAGGGGTTCGGAGGGATTTCCTCTCTCTGCAGTGAGATGAGTTCTCTCTGCGGAGAGAGGTTTTCTCTCCGAAACGAATTCATTTGATTCGTACTTTTTTGTGTTTTGTGTTGGGCAAACACTGAGGCCGAAGCCTTTATTGAGAGAGTGAGGGGAACAGAGTGTGGGCAGTGTGGTGTCACTGTGCTTACACTTTCCCTCACAAAGGGCCCCCTGAACGTGGGGGGAAAAAACACATTTCTCGAACACACGAGCTGGGCAGTCTCGACAGGCGGTGAGCTGACCCATCCGCGGGACCCCCTGGGTCGTTTGGACGGGGGTCCTAGAAGAAGAGGGGAGTCCGAAGGGCTCGCGGCCCGTGAACATGGACTCGATGCCCCCATCGGCTGAACATCAGGCAGGCCGCTTGCGTTTCGAGTCGGTGGGTTTGGAATTCGCAGGTCTCCCGGGAGCGGGCTTACCCCAGTGCTTGCTCGTAGGTGCTGGGTTATGATGCCGCGGGGATGGTATGTTGCGGGGCTTTTCCTTGCCCTGATGAAACTGTCGTCCCGTGGCCGGTGGGTTGGGCAAACGCACAGGGGGCGCCTGGCGTGGGACTGCCTTTCTGGGAAGGCAAAGCTTGAAAGCCTCATGCTCCTTATTTTTATCATCACACCGTTGTTGCATTAGTGCGACAGCGGGGCCGAAGAGAGCCCGTCCGGGCTCCACAGGCGCGCCCGCGATGCGCCGCTTTTCGCTGTCAGGGAGTCCCGACAGGTTCAGCCAGAGCGCGCGCTCTCCCACCACGGAAAGCGCCATGGAGCGCCCGCAAGCTTGGACAGCCTGCCGCGCATTACGGAGGACGAGGTCGTTCACCGTAAGGATCTCCTTCCACAGGGTTTCAGAAGGATTTCCCTTTTCCAACTGCAGCCCTAATTCTTCGAGGATCTCCGCCTGGTAGGCGGAGAGGAGCGAAGAAACATTAAGGGCCCTGACAGCCACGGCCGAGGACTTATAAGCTGCCTGGTGAACGGAGGCAGCAAAACGGTCCATCTTGTTGGGCAAGACCGGCTTAGGGGGAGCGAGCAGCCCGCCCTGAGCGGGGTTAAGGTGCCTGGCGATGGATGGCTCAACGGCGGGAGGTTCGCCCATACCGTACGCTGCCATGTCCTTAACCTCGAGTCCCGTGAGACCGTGTCTGAAGTCGAGCGGGTCTCTCCAATAGTTCCTCATGTGCTTCGCGCACGCCGGGAGGATGGGGAAGAGTTGCTTCCTCGGGCCGGGAGGGGGTCCCAGCACTTTCCCATCATAAATGTCCCTCTCCTGGTCGGTGGCGCTCTGTGGTGCCGGCCATTCAATGTTGAGACGAGCGGCCGCTCGCTCACACACTTCCAGGAGGATGGCTTGAGGGAGAGCCGCGTGGGCGGTAGCCTGGGGAACACCAGAGGGCGGGATGGCCTCCTCGTCCTCTGAAACCCCAAGCAAGGCCGCATCCTCCTCTTCGCCAGAACCGGGCGGTTCGTGGACGAGAGCGAGGTTGTCCTCGAAGATGTCCTCCTCGGGGAAGGCGGTATTGGGCTGGTCAGCCCAGATGAGAGACGTTGCGCCCCGGGAGGCCCCCGGTAGCGCGTCGTCATCACCGTGTCCCCCGTCCGAGTCAGAAGGGCTGAGCCCGGTGCACTGTGTTACTGCCACCTTAAAACGGCGTTTAAGCAGCTTCCTAGGCAGCATGAGGCAGAAACTGCAATTTTCCGGGTTCTCCAGTGCTTCCCGAGCGTGCTTAGGACCCAAACAGACCACGCAAAGCTGATGAAGATCCTTAGCTGCGATAAGGGCGCCACACGCGGCCGGGCAGGCCCGTGATAGGCTATCCCCTGGAGAGGCTGCAGGCTTAGACAGTGACATACCAGCGAAGAAATCGGAGAAAACCGTGGCGGGCAGCCGTGAGGAGAAACGGTGAAAATAGCGAGAGCGTGGGCGGCTCCGAATGCAAGGCAGCAGTAGTTGAAAATTAAACAACTCTCACGTCCGGCGGAGGCTGATCTGGCCGATATGTCCTCCTGAAGACACAAAGTGAGCAGTGTAAAAAATCAACCGAGCTGTGAGATGCAGAGATCGCGAGAAGCGAATGTCAAATGAGGAATAGCAGCGCGCCCAGCTGTTATATGCCCGTGGGTGAGGGGGTGTGGCCTCACCGGGCATTGGCTGCGCGCTTCTGTCTGTCTAGCCAGACTTGGTGCAATTGGATGCTTCTGCAGAGGTCAGGTACGGATGCCCTTCCCATAGGTGGATCTCGAACACGAGATGATGAAAGAGAACATAATTTGCCTTTTTCCCTTCATCATTGATCATTTTGTGCGTGTGAGAAATATTAACATTTGTTGTTTTTCAGATCAGCTGCTATAGAAGACAAACTGAAATCTGAGTGCAGAGACAAGCAAAGGAATAGTAAGTATTTTTTAATATCGTATCACCTCTGTTATAGAGATTTTTGAATCAGGCCTAATGGAGGGTGATTTGGTCAATCATGGAAAAAAAATGTTAGCAATGTGTCCATTCCAGGTGACTAATTTGTGCTTCCTTTCAGTCATTCATGTAAAAATCCGTTATCTAATTTTGTTTCTTTTTTTTTTTTTTTTTCTTCTAAAGCTGCAAGGCACTTGTGCAAAATATTTTATGCCAGGACGACTAACCATTTTTGTTTTGTTTTTTCTTCAGAAAATTGCATTGTAATTTTTATTTATTCATTGATGTAAAATTCTTTACTTTTCAGTAATACAGGAGTAGTAATATCCTATACTGTACGTCAATAATGATTTATGACCATGATTTATGACCGGATTTATGAGCACCCTGTCAGCGTTGATTGACAGGTTGTCATATGTCAAATGTATACATGGGTAGATTTCTGACCTAATTTATGGGTATATGACCCCCTCTGTCACCCTGACTGTCACGTCACAGGGGTCCTGTCACCCCTGACTGACAGTAGGATGTGTGTAAATCAAAAGATCTAAACAGATGACATTTGTTGGATTTATGAGTGGATTTATGATGTTTTTTATCACTCACCTGGTGCCATGGAGATTTTATGGCGTTCCTTCCAGGCCTGTAGCTAACGGTCAGTCTGGAGGTGTTGGGGGTCTTCTTGGTTCTGGAAAAAATGGCTGAGCAAAGAATGTGTATTGCCACCTTATGTTTGTTTGATCTGTATGTTATGTGTTAATGCCTAGTCAGGGGGGTCTTCCTGGTTGTGGAAAAAGTGGCTGAGTAATGGGTGATGTGGTGGCTCCTTAAGAGGACCAATGTTTGTTTGATTTGTATGGCATATGTTATTGCCTAGTCACCAATTTGTTCCTACCGGCTTGTCTACATCCGACTCTGAATAAGGAAGGTTGTCAGGATGTCTTCCTTTCCAGGTTGGGGGTGAAAAAAAAAAAAAAAAGGCGTCATGTTTGAGGGTTGTTCTTTGTTTTTGGGGGGATGGAAGGCATCCAAACACGTCTAATGTCAAACCCCTAAACGGTTCAGTTCTGCTTGATCTATAGGCTAAATTTTGATAGCTAAGACATCGCTGTTTTGATTGTATGAAAACTGAAACATAGAATTAAAGAATTCACCAATTGATGAAAATTTCTATATGCGTCTGAAAAAGGTGCTATGTCTGGGCAAGTTTTTCTTTATCATCTCAACGTGTGTATGCTAACACCTCTGTAGGATCAGAACAACCTAATCTGTAGGTTGAATAGATAAACTTATAAGGAGGCTTAAGTTAAAAATTATTCAAACCACCAACTATCCATTTACTTCTGACAGTAAAGGTGATTGTGGGGTCTGACTGACAACGGACGACAGTATCCTCTTTGTGCTTGTGTTAATGGCTTTACAGCATTCACTCATATAGATGTGCACAGAATCATGCTTTAGTTCAGTTCAGTTCATTTTATTTATAAAGCCCAATAAAACAACAATGGTTGACTATTGTGCTAAACAATATTGTTTAAATGAAAAGTACATAAGATGATATGACAAGACAAACAAATAAACATTTTTAAATAAACCCTGCTTTAGACAAATAATCAACACTTTGGCTGATTATTTGGGCTCTCTATCTCTCTCTCTTCTCTCTCTCTCTCTCACACACACACACACACACACAAATCTGAGTATACTAAATTTTAAGTATGAGCAAAAATGTTTTTACTTTTTGTTGTTATTTAATAAATGTTTTCATTTGAATCTAGCCTGTAGATAGTATGTGTACTGTAAAAGAACAAATATACATTTCACTTAAAACATCTCAGTAAAACAATTACACCTACGGTTTTGAACATGTTTAAAAAGTTTTAAACACATTGTCACTAAAGCAAGTCATGCTGTCTATTGTCTTTTAAATTAAACTTTAGTTTTATTCTTTAATTTCTTTAAAAAAGCCTGATGATAATGCACCCAAGTGCTTTTCTCACACGAGTAGAAAACTCTAATAATTTTTTAATTCAGAAAAGTTTTTTTTTTGTTTGTCTTTTTTTTGTTGTTGTTTTTTTTTTGTAGATGTATGACTGAACCTTTCTCATTTGACAGACCTACCTTTTCAAATTATTTATTATTTCAAATTATGTTTAACAGCCACAGGGAATACATGTTGTTTTTTAATGTTCATGAAAACTTTATTGGTGTAAATTTCTCACCTAGAACACAAAACTTGTACATTTTGACTATTTTCTAGGTATCATGTCATTTTAAATGGTTTACTAAAAGATTAAAAGACCAGCATCTGTGATTTTCAAAATGAAAGAGTTATAAAATATAAGGATGTTTCAACTATTATCATCATTTCCTTTTGACCCTAATAAAGTGGTAATGAATTTATTATGGCAATCGATACAATGTAGGCTACAGTTCTCGTACTATGTGTGTAAATAGCTGTGCTAAAACATTTCTGAGTATTTTCGCATGCCAACAGATTTTGTCAGGGATGCGTCTCATCTAAGAAGTGTTTTGTAAATAAAATTTTTTTTTTTTTTTTTACATTACTAGATTTAGTCATATTATCAAGATTTCGGATGGCCGTTTACAATTTTTTGTTGGACTGTGTATGTTTTTAGGTGAAGACACCTCTTTGTGAGCTGTCATCATAACAGGAATAAATGAAAATTAAGAAATTAAGTAACAGTCTTTTCTTTTTGAGAAATTTCTTTTAGTGCAACTTTGTGTCTGTCCATGATGTGCGAACACACGAAACATCAACACGAAAATTAAGTCTTGCTGTTTTACCCTTAAAGCTATTACAACTGAAACAAATCAAACTATTGCACTGAAAGCTGCACATTCATTTAAGTTTGACCATGTTTCCACACTCTTGTATTGATAAATTTAATCCATAAGCTTTCATACATTCAAGAGACCAAATCTCTAAGAAAGAGTGTATAGCAAGACAAGAAAATGTTTATAATGCGTATAGAATTCGGAAAATCTGTTTCATAAACAATTGTGAAAGGATGACTGGATTTAATCATCTTGCTCAGATAGCAGATGACACAATTCACATTTCGTCTGTTTGGCTGTATTTGTTTTAAGACTCCTCTGCAAGTTCATGCTAATCCTTGCATGGGAAAGAGCATGGCGAGCACATACTTATTCATTTAAGAAAATGATTGAACATTTGACTGAACTTTTTATTTTGACAAACCTCTATTTCAAATTATTATTATCTTTTTCAACACAATGACATTAAACATTAAAGAACGTCATCAGTCACTGTCACCATCTTCTTTGACACAAATAAAGTGACATCTCAGGTGTCGTAAGCATCTACAATGTGTGCACGTGCTAAACATCTTTGTTTCTCCACTTCTGTCATATTTATTTGATGTAATGCAAACATATTTTGAGAACTATGATGTTCCACGTTTTTGTAAAGGTCATAGAAAGAATTCAAACATAATCTTTACATAGGAATTATCTTTGCGCAAAGACGCTTATGTTAAGACGCTGGCAATTTGTTTCAAGTAACAGTATTGTATTGTGGCTTGGGATAACTTAATCCAATAGCCAATTATTAAACAATTAAACATACAGCAAGGAACACATAGATGGGTGAGTAAACGCTGAAAAAAAAACATTACAATATCATAGTTCAGTTTTTGGTTATACCGAATACACAATTATACTGAATACACAGACTGATTATTCAGTTTAAAATAAATGTAACTTGACTGAAACAGCTCGTCTATCTTTGAAAAAATGGTGTTTAACACAGGTACGTCGCTTTGCTCAAAATATAGACTCTTTTTGCAGCATTCGAAAGGGTTGACCTCAGGAAGGGGCCAGTCTCGATCATACTCATCAGAGTCAGACTCATCGCTTCTTTGAGACAAAAAGTTTGTTTCAGAGTCTTCCCGACGTTTATTTACCAGCATGAGATAATTTTGGTCATGAAGCATTTTGTTCCAACAGGATGATATGGATATGTAGTCTGGCGGCTTGCTCGCATTATACCTAATGCCAGGCATCGTACCAAATTCTGAATGTAGGTAGGGCCTGTAGGTGTGAAACAACCAAGGATGTAGCACCTTCAGTAGTAATAAACATCAGATGCTTTGATACATTCAGTGAGATTATTAGCTCTTTAACAATCCTATGTTTTCTTGCGAACAAGGCATTAAAAGTATCTTGCTGTTAAATGCAGTGTTTTGTTTACACCTTCAGTTCATGACAATTTCTAATAGAATTATTTTAATTTAATAATGTACAAATCAGCCAAGAACTCGCATTCACATCTCCTGTAAAATGTTAATGTGTTAATTGTATTATTATTCTCAATCTTAAATGATTCCGAGTGTTACATGGATATTTTAGGATAAAATATTTTCAAAGATCCTTGTGCCACATTCTATATTCACACACATTACCCAAACATTTTGTTAAATATTTTATTAAATTAAGGAAGTCCACATAAATACGTATATGATGAACACGAACAAATCATAGAAAGATAAAACAACAATTTTCATACAGCTAAGTCTCAAGCAATTTTATTTTTATTTTTTGGTCTGGTTTCAGAGTCGGCCTACTACATTGAAAAACTTTGTGATTTATACAGTACGTGTCTTCAAGTAATGAAGTGTTAAACCTGTGAAACTGTAACAAACAATATTGAACATAAGCTAGAATCCAAAACTGCGAGCTTGTTTTACGTTCTGTAGATTATCTCAATATGAAATCTCAGTTCACTTGCATTTTCAGGCTAACAGCTGAAATACAGACTTATGCTAAACCTATTTTTCAGTCCTTTAGGTTTGGTGAAATATATGTTATAAAATTCAACAACAGGCATGACAACTTTGTAAACACTTAACAACTAATATTTAAGCTAAATACATGATATTTAGAAGGAAAATATATATATATATATACACTACAATATTTCAAGGAACTGTGCTGTTGGATACAGTAACTTCATGCCGCATTGTTTTAATAAAAGCGGATCAGTTATAAAGACAATCATGACAATACACAGCTGCTGTTGTGCGTGTTTCCGCAGGATCAAACCTTTGTTCAGATAAATACCTAAAACATGTGTCTGTGTGCTGGTGCAGACCGTCTACAACGGTCAAAAACATGCACCTTTCAATGAATTAACTACATGACATCTGTGATTTATTTATTAAAGTCATGTTTAGAGATGTGTACAAAGAAAATAGTGTTTCCACACTGTCTTCAACTTGTAATGTGCAGCTTTGTGTTCTAAATGAAATAGATGTACATGTAACAGAGAAACTGTAAGATCTGTGTGTCTCTTGGCCGCTTTGTGGACAGACCAGAGAAAGCTCTACAGTACATCACAATCTCGGTTTAAACAATCTCTCGTAGAAGGACCATCCTTTTATTTTCTTATAATGTATTTGTTCATATTTTCTGGCAAACACTCGCGACATGATTGACCAGATTCTGAGAATAATCTTCCTCTAAAAACAATGAAAAAGTATAGAGTGGTATCAGCTAGCAGGGGGTAGGCCATCAAAATCAGCATTAAAAACTTTAACAAATTTAGAAGAGTGGATTTCAGTATTAGGTATTTGTTATACTGATACATATTTCTGTTGTGCAAACATATTTCCTGTATAAACGACTACGTCTATAACCTTTTCAAAGGGAATGTAGTATAATGTCATGGTTCTTAATTGCAGTCACATTACCTACGCTTTAATCTCAAGCGGAAATGTTGAAACGAGTACGACAAATAAAATCTGAACAAGAGCTCTAGATGTAGTGGAGTAAGAAAAAAGTAATTTAAAACAACATTTACAAAAATATACCCAGATGATCGTGAGTGGGTTTTCTGTATTCATATGATATTTACTTAGCGACTTGGACTCTTGAGTTACATAGAGAGCACTAAAAAATGCCTTGATAGTGTGTGTCTGTTGCCTTTTCAAGACTGTGTACGACCTCAAACTTTACTGAATGTGTAACTTTGAGCACATTTGAGTAAGATATGTATATTCAGTTGTAATAGCTGTAAGTGTAAAACAGCACGCCTTAATTTTTGTGTCGATACTTAATGGGGTATCACATCAAATAGATGCATAATCGTCCTAAAAAGAAATACCGACTTAGTCAAACACTCTCAAGAAATTTTCTTAATTTTCATTTATTTCTATAAACGCTAAATTCTGATGGCTCTCAGAGAGAGAAGGCCTCACCTACAGTACAGTCATAGTAGTGACACATACAGTCCAACAAACAAAATGTGAGCCGCGTCGTCCATAATCCTGACCGTCTGACTTAGTAAAATGGCAGTCACAATAGATCAAGAGGAGGATTTCTGTATTCTGTATGCATTCTAGCAATTTTTCTTAAATGTATACATTTTTGCATTTTGTAATTCAATGATTTTTAGTCAATTTGCTTTGCGCAAAGATAATTCCTATGTAAAGATTATGTTTGAATTCTTTCTATGACCTTTACAAAAACGTGGAACATCATAGTTCTCAAAATATGTTTGCATTACATCAAATAAATATGACAGAAGTGGAGAAACAAAGATGTTTAGCACGTGCACACATTGTAGATGCTTACGTACACCTGAGATGTCACTTTATTTGTGTCAAAGAAGATGGTGACAGTGACTGATGACGTTCTTTAATGTTTAATGTCGTTGTGTTGAAAAAGATAATAATAATTTGAAATAGAGGTTTGTCAAAATAAAAAGTTCAGTCAAATGTTCAATCATTTTCTTAAATGAATAAGTATGTGCTCGCCATGCTCTTTCCCATGCAAGGATTAGCATGAACTTGCAGAGGAGTCTTAAAACAAATACAGCCAAACAGACGAAATGTGAATTGTGTCATCTGCTATCTGAGCAAGATGATTAAATCCAGTCATCCTTTCACAATTGTTTATGAAACAGATTTTCCGAATTCTATACGCATTATAAACATTTTCTTGTCTTGCTATACACTCTTTCTTAGAGATTTGGTCTCTTGAATGTATGAAAGCTTATGGATTAAATTTATCAATACAAGAGTGTGGAAACATGGTCAAACTTAAATGAATGTGCAGCTTTCAGTGCAATAGTTTGATTTGTTTCAGTTGTAATAGCTTTAAGGGTAAAACAGCAAGACTTAATTTTCGTGTTGATGTTTCGTGTGTTCGCACATCATGGACAGACACAAAGTTGCACTAAAAGAAATTTCTCAAAAAGAAAAGACTGTTACTTAATTTCTTAATTTTCATTTATTCCTGTTATGATGACAGCTCACAAAGAGGTGTCTTCACCTAAAAACATACACAGTCCAACAAAAAATTGTAAACGGCCATCCGAAATCTTGATAATATGACTAAATCTAGTAATGTAAAAAAAAAAAATTTATTTACAAAACACTTCTTAGATGAGACGCATCCCTGACAAAATCTGTTGGCATGCGAAAATACTCAGAAATGTTTTAGCACAGCTATTTACACACATAGTACGAGAACTGTAGCCTACATTGTATCGATTGCCATAATAAATTCATTACCACTTTATTAGGGTCAAAAGGAAATGATGATAATAGTTGAAACATCCTTATATTTTATAACTCTTTCATTTTGAAAATCACAGATGCTGGTCTTTTAATCTTTTAGTAAACCATTTAAAATGACATGATACCTAGAAAATAGTCAAAATGTACAAGTTTTGTGTTCTAGGTGAGAAATTTACACCAATAAAGTTTTCATGAACATTAAAAAACAACATGTATTCCCTGTGGCTGTTAAACATAATTTGAAATAATAAATAATTTGAAAAGGTAGGTCTGTCAAATGAGAAAAGTTCAGTCATACATCTACAAAAAAAACAACAACAAAAAAGACAAACAAAAAAAACTTTTCTGAATTAAAAATTATTAGAGTTTTCTACTGTGTGAGAAAAGCACTTGGGTGCATTATCATCAGGCTTTTTTAAAGAAATTAAAGAATAAAACTAAAGTTTAATTTAAAAGACAATAGACAGCATGACTTGCTTTAGTGACAATGTGTTTAAAACTTTTTAAACATGTTCAAAACCGTAGGTGTAATTGTTTTACTGAGATGTTTTAAGTGAAATGTATATTTGTTCTTTTACAGTACACATACTATCTACAGGCTAGATTCAAATGAAAACATTTATTAAATAACAACAAAAAGTAAAAACATTTTTGCTCATACTTAAAATTTAGTATACTCAGATTTGTGTGTGTGTGTGTGTGTGAGAGAGAGAGAGAGAGAGAGAGAGAGAGAGAGCCCAAATAATCAGCCAAAGTGTTGATTATTTGTCTAAAGCAGGGTTTATTTAAAAATGTTTATTTGTTTGTCTTGTCATATCATCTTATGTACTTTTCATTTAAACAATATTGTTTAGCACAATAGTCAACCATTGTTGTTTTATTGGGCTTTATAAATAAAATGAACTGAACTGAACTAAAGCATGATTCTGTGCACATCTATATGAGTGAATGCTTTAAAGCCATTAACACAAGCACAAAGAGGATACTGTCGTCCGTTGTCAGTCAGACCCCACAATCACCTTTACTGTCAGAAGTAAATGGATAGTTGGTGGTTTGAATAATTTTTAACTTAAGCCTCCTTATAAGTTTATCTATTCAACCTACAGATTAGGTTGTTCTGATCCTACAGAGGTGTTAGCATACACACGTTGAGATGATAAAGAAAAACTTGCCCAGACATAGCACCTTTTTCAGACGCATATAGAAATTTTCATCAATTGGTGAATTCTTTAATTCTATGTTTCAGTTTTCATACAATCAAAACAGCGATGTCTTAGCTATCAAAATTTAGCCTATAGATCAAGCAGAACTGAACCGTTTAGGGGTTTGACATTAGACGTGTTTGGATGCCTTCCATCCCCCCAAAAACAAAGAACAACCCTCAAACATGACGCCTTTTTTTTTTTTTTTTCACCCCCAACCTGGAAAGGAAGACATCCTGACAACCTTCCTTATTCAGAGTTGGATGTAGACAAGCCGGTAGGAACAAATTGGTGACTAGGCAATAACATATGCCATACAAATCAAACAAACATTGGTCCTCTTAAGGAGCCACCACATCACCCATTACTCAGCCACTTTTTCCACAACCAGGAAGACCCCCCTGACTAGGCATTAACATATAACATACAGATCAAACAAACATAAGGTGGCAATACACATTCTTTGCTCAGCCATTTTTTCCAGAACCAAGAAGACCCCCAACACCTCCAGACTGACCGTTAGCTACAGGCCTGGAAGGAACGCCATAAAATCTCCATGGCACCAGGTGAGTGATAAAAAACATCATAAATCCACTCATAAATCCAACAAATGTCATCTGTTTAGATCTTTTGATTTACACACATCCTACTGTCAGTCAGGGGTGACAGGACCCCTGTGACGTGACAGTCAGGGTGACAGAGGGGGTCATATACCCATAAATTAGGTCAGAAATCTACCCATGTATACATTTGACATATGACAACCTGTCAATCAACGCTGACAGGGTGCTCATAAATCCGGTCATAAATCATGGTCATAAATCATTATTGACGTACAGTATAGGATATTACTTACAGGTATAACTGAAATGTTCTACAAATGGATAAGATAGCTTTTCCATAGCATTTGTCTTTTTTTTCATTTATTATAATGTTTTTTGTATAATGTTTTAAAATGTACTTGTGTATGTTTGTAGTAATACAAATATACTATAAACATACTTGTATTTCAAGTACATTTTTAATACATTTAATAGTATGTTTTTTGTTTTTCACCAAAGTATATATGCTGCTGTACTTTTTTAATGTACTTTATGAATATTTGTAATGTACACAATATATAATACATTAAAGTTTTCTAGATATCAAAGTGTACGTGTGTGTATATACTGAAAAATATAATACCAATAAATAAATATAATATAATATACTAGTAGTGTAATGCTAATGCATTTCTAATGAGCTGAAATACAATTGAAATGTACTTGAAGCACATTAAAACGATGCTTCAAATATATTCTACCTGTAGTTCATGAAGTATTAAAAGTACATTTTAAATGTATTTTAAGAAATACACTTAAATTGCACTAAATATACTTAAAGTAGTTCCAATTTAACACAATTTCAATATATTAAATATATTATGAACTTAAACATATCTTGAAATACACTTAATATACTTAAAGTTGTTTCAAAATAATACATTTAATATGCACTTAGTATTGTAAGAATTACAGAACCTCAGACACTTTGAACTTCTGAGATGGACAACACCAACACAGTGTATTAACATACAGACATCTGTCTCCACATCCCACTGAGAGAAAATGCAGGAAAACGCCTCTCTCACATATGCATCAGTGCATTTCCAACCCCTTCCTTCCCCTCACCCATCCTTCCCTTCACTCAACTCACTCAGAATGGTCAATAGTGGAATATAATGTTCTACATTAATGCAAGTGATATTAACAGTCATGTTTGGTATCATTTGAATTATCTCAGGGCAACTGGTACAATGGTCTTATTCTTATAAGAAGTAAACTAAAAGGTAATACAGATCCTAAGAGTTTAAAGAGATTTTGCATACTGTAGAGGGCAGGTCAGTTTCAAGTGGTTTCCATGCAAAATTACCTTTTGTCCCAAAAGGTGTTAACTCGTCAATTCAAATTTCAATCGTTAGCTCCTGTCTCCATCTCGGGGGATGTTGGTCTTGGTCTGAGGTACTTAAGGAAATGTTGCAAAAGGATCAGGGCGATCTGTAGCCAGAAGCCCGTAGTGTGGTCTCTATACTTCACACCATGTATTTCTATAAAGTCAGGTATGCATCTTTTACTCGTAGATTTATCTTTGAGAATTCTATGTTTTGTATTGATATGATTTGATATCTCTGAATTGGCTATGTAATTGACATAATACATATTTACCTGACTGATAATAAATTGTTACATTTGATCTTATTCTGTTTTACTCTGTAATTATTGACTCTAGTAGAATACGTTGTATCCTTGTTAGAGACATGAGCACCTGAATGAACGAGTAAATATAAAGTAAAGAGTCACCAGAATAATCAAATATCAGAAGAATACTAATTAGAAATAGACAAACAACCAATTTGCATTTCAACCTAAATTCGAGGTTATAATAAAATGGAGTCAGATTTGAAGTTAACCTAGACTGAATAACTTTGCGCGCTGAAAAGGCCGAACACGCAGGAAACCTTCACCCACGATTGGATACCATCCTTGGACCAAATTCGTGGACCTTACAGTATAGTATAATATAAATATATTAAGTGTGTCTGAAAAAGCACAATTTAAATATATTTCTTTTTCACCTGGGTGTACTCAATACTTGGTAGGGGTTCCTTTTGCTTTAATTACTGCCTCAGTTCGGCATGGCATGGAGGTGATCAGTTTGTGGCACTGCTGAAGTGGTATGGAAGCCCAGGTTTCTTTGACAGTGGCCTTCAGCTCATCTGCATTTTTTGGTCTCTTGTTTCTCATTTTCCTCTTGGCAATACCTGGTCTGGTGAGTTTGCTGGCCAGTCAAGCACACCAACACCATAGTGGTCATTTAACCAACTTTTGGTGCTTTTGGCAGTGTGGGCAGGTGCCAAATCCTGCTGGAAAATGAAATCAGCATCTTTAAAAAGCTGGTCAGCAGAAGGAAGCATGAAGTGCTCCAAAATTTCTTGGTAAACGGGTGCAGTGACTTTGGTTTTCAAAAAACACAATGGACCAACACCAGCAGATGACATTGCACCCCAAATCATCACAGACTGTGGAAACTTAACACTGGACTTCAAACAACTTGGGCTACGAGCTTCTCCACCCTTCCTCCAGACTCTAGGACCTTGGTTTCCAAATGAAATACAAAACTTGCTCTCATCTGAAAAGAGGACTTTGGACCACTGGGCAACAGTCCAGTTCTTCTTCTCCTTACCCCTGGTAGGATGCCTCTGACGTTGTCTGTGTTTCAGGAGTGGCTTAACAAGAGGAATACGACAACTGTAGCCAAATTCCTCGACACGTCTGTTTGTGGTGGCTCTTGATGCCTTGGCCCCAGCCTCAGTCCATTCCTTGTGAAGTTCACCCAAATTCTTGAATCGATTTTGCTTGACAATCCTCATAAGGCTGCGGTTCTCTCGGTTGGTTGTGCATCTTTTTCTTCCACATTTTTTCCTTCCACTCAACTTTCTGTTAACATGCTTGGATACAGCACTCTGTGTACAGCCAGCTTCTTTGGCAATGAATGTTTGTGGCTTACCCTCCTTGTGAAGGGTGTAAATGATTGTCTTCTGGACAACTGTCAGATCAGCAGTCTTCCCCATGATTGTGTAGCCTAGTGAACCAAACTGAGAGACCATTTTGAAGGCTCAGGAAACCTTTGCAGGTGTTTTGAGTTGATTAGCTGATTGGCATGTCACCATATTCTAATTTGTTGAGATAGTGAACTGGTGGGTTTTTGTTAAATGTGAGCAGCCAGTGGCCCATTGGTTTGTCCCCTGTATTGACAGCGTAAACCACCCAATCACAATGCGCTATAGATGGAGCGATGAAGTATTTTGCTCCGCCTATATAAAGATCGCTTCACCCCAACTTAATCCTCATTGGCTTTTCCCACGTTTTCACAGCAGCTTTATCAGGAACAGGCTTGCTCTGCAGTGAGTGATGCGGGCCAAAGAGCCAGGCAGGAGGAGGAGAGGAGAGTAGTTGAATTGGTAAAGTGCTTGATAGGGACTCGGAACGGAGGCAGACATCTAACCTATCCTAACGTGTGTGTGCGCCATGAGTGTAGAATACGCAAACACTTTTTAATAAAACGTAAATTCGTCCCCTGCAATTTTTTTGGCCAAGTCAAATCAAGTGTGTTCATAGAGGTTTCCATGGGCAAATGTGAATAAATATAGATTTAAATTCGAAAAAGACATGATATTGTCGAACCTGACGTTTTATTCATATCCAAAACAACTAGATGCAATGATACATATCTACACTACCAGTCATAAGTTTTTGAACAGTAAGATTTTGAATGTTTCTTTTTTTTAAAGAATTTTCTTCTGCTCACCAAGCCTGCATTTATTTGAACCAAAATACAGCAAAAGCAGTAATATTGTGAAATATTTTTACTATTTAAAATAACTGCTTTCTATTTGAATATATTTTATAATATAATTTATTTCTGTGATCAAAGCTGAATTTTCAGCATCAATACTCCAGTCTTCAGTGTCACATGATCCTTCAGATCCCAACTATGGCAGACCAATCGCTGCAGCGATCAGGGAGTCCCGCTTCCCTGTATATAAACCGCAGCTACATGCCGTTTCGTCATTCTCGCTCTCTTTCCCGTGAAGACTTCGGAAGCTGGCTCAGAAGATTTCGGGAATCATTTGCTCAACAGTTTACAGACGGAGCCGCAAGGTAACGTCCCAAACACAATAATCCTAACGTTTGTTGAGCGACTTCACTTAGAGTGAGGTAACTAACGCGTTACGGCGAGTTTTCTGCTCTAAGTTTTAGACTTATTAAGTTTTGGGGGCGCTCACCACACACCAAAAAAAGAAGGAAAAGAACAGCTCTCTATCGTAGCACAGCTCCATACTAAGTCTAAGTCGTGGCGTATTGTCAAGTATGGTGACCCATACTCGAAATTGGTGCTCTGCATTTAATCCATCCAAGTGCACAAGTGAACAAATGCACACACACACACAGTGAACACACACCCGGAGCAGTGGGCAGCCATTGCTCCAGCGCCCGGGGAGCAATTAGGGGTTCGGTGCCTTGCTCAAGGGCACCTTAGTCATGGTATCGAAGGTGGAGAGAGTGCTGTTCATTCACAATCCCCACCTTCAATTCCTGCCGGCGCGAGAATCGAACTGGCAACCTTCAGGTTACAAGCCTGACTCCCGAACCATTTGGCCACGACTACCATGACTACTAGTTATCACGTTGTGGTGGGCTTGCCGTATGAAGAGAGTGCATGCCCCATGGCCACTACGAAAGAACCGGAGAGCCCTGGAGGAAAAGGTCATCCTCCCCATCCGTGTGCTTGCGGAATGTGGACTTTTTCCCACCGAGTGCCTGTTAAGGGCTTCTCGAGGCTAGATGTTCAGGGTATGGAGGATGTGGGGATGGCGGATCCTCCCCCAGTCAAATCATCTGTGGCTAATCACTTGCACCCAGGTCACCAGGCAGCACTCTCTTCAACCGGAGCCTCGCTGCCAGGGAAAACAGAGCGCTTCGCCGCCTTACTGCCTACCAAGCGGAATTATTAGAGGAGATGGGGCATCAGCTGGACTCCGGATCTCCCAACCCAGCGATCTGGGAGGAGATATGTGTCATTGCAGACTTAAACCTGCGCACAGTTCAAAGCTGCGGTCGGAGTATGGGCTTAGCGGTTGTGGGAGAGAAATCACTATGGCTCAGTTTGTCAGGCCTCTCTGACAAAGAGAAGGTGGAGTTTTTGGATGCCCTATTGATCCAAAGGCCATGTTCGGCACGACGGTAACAGCGATGTGTCAGCAATGTGACCTGCGGAAAAAGGAGGGAGAGGCATTCAAGGTCTGTCTCCCCAGAAAGCCAGCAGCTCGGCCTTATCACCCGAGCTGACCGAACTTCAGACCTTCAGGGAGAGGGGGACATTCTGATTATCAACCTTCCCGTCCGGCTCCACCTCAACAGCTGGGAAACGTGGGCCCTCCGTCAAAAACCGGTTGCATGAAACCAAAGCAGTCTTTCGCAGCCGCAGCAACGAAACACCGGTTGTCAGCCCCTCAGGGAAACAAAAAGACCTGAGATGTCAGCTTGGCATCAGGAAGGGTTTGGAGACAGCACTCAGGGTTTCTCTGTCCCAACCCTTCAGAATGATTCCATTCTCCCTCCCACGGGGAAAAGGAGAAGGAATTTAAGTGTGAAATGGACGTGTGCGGTCAGTTCAAAGTCCAGTGTTTGCGGGGAAATGGCCCATGTTCCTCTGGTGCCCCCAAAGAATTGTCTCTCCCTCCACCTACGAGGTTTGTTCCGGGGAGGAAGGACAAAAGTTCGTAAGCATCCCATCACAAATAAAGTTTTCTCTGACGCATCCAGGCCAAGGGCTGAGGGCGCAGAGTGGGATAAAAATAAAGAAGGATCGCAAAAGATTAAAACAATCACAAATAAAGACGAATCTTACTCCTTTACTGGAGTGGCATTCCCCTCCTTCGCCACTACAATGTGCTGCAACACCGCTAGTGAGTGAAGACGAGAAGGATGCAGCCTAACCATCCTTTAATGGATTTGAATAATAGAAGCGTATTAGTGTGTTATTTGTAAGCCAGGCTAAAGAGATGGGTCTTTAATCTAGATTTAAACTGACAGAGTGTGTCTGCCTCCCGAACAGTGTTAGGTAGATTGTTCTAGGTATTCTAGGTATTATCAAACGGACAGAGTTTTGAGAACGCAGTGGACGTGGAGGACTATAATGTGATAAGAGCTTGCTCAAGTACTGATGAGCTAAGCCATTCAGGGCTTTATTAGTAATTAACAAGATTTTAAAATCTATCCGATGTTTGATAGGGAGCCAGTGCAGTGTTGACAGAACCGGGCTAATATGGTCATATTTCCTGGTTCTAGTAAGGACTCTAGCTGCTGCATTTTGGACCAACTGTAGTTTGTTGATCAAGTGTGCAGAACTACCACCCAATAAAGCATTACAATAGTCTAACCTTGAGGTCATAGATGCATGAATTAACATTTCTGCACTTGACGTTGAGAGCATAGGTCGCAATTGAGATGAAAAAACATAGTTTTACAGATGCTAGAAACATAGCTTTCAAATGAAAGATTGCTATCAAACAGCACACCTAGGTTCCTGACTGATGAAGAAGAATTGACAGAGCAGCCGTCAAGTGTTAGACAGTGTTCTAGGTTATTACATGTGGGGTTTTTAGGTCCGATAATTAACACCTCTGTTTTTTCAGAATTTAGCAGTAAAAAATTACTCGTCATCCAGTTTTTTATATAGACTATGCATTCCGTTAGTTTCTCAATTTGGTGTGTTTCACCGGGCCACCAAGAAATATAGAGCTGAGTATCATCAGCATAACAGTGAAAGCTAACACCATGTCTCCTGATAATATCTCCCAAGGGTAACATGTAAAGTGTGAAAAGTAACGGCCCTAGTACTGAGCCTTGAGGTACTCCATACTGCACTTGTGATCGATATGATACCTCTTCATTCACTGCTACGAACTGATGGCGGTCAGATAAGTACGATTTGAACCATGCTAAGGCACTTCCACTAATGCCAACAAAGTTTTCTAGTCTATTCAAAAGAATGTTGTGGTCAATTGTGTTGAATGCAGCGCTAAGATCCAGTAGAACTAATAAAGAGATACAACCACTATCAGATGATAGAAGCAGGTCATTTGTAACTCTAATGAGAGCCGTCTCAGTACTATGATACGATCTAAATCCTGACTGGAATTCCTCACAGATATCATTTTTCTCTAGGAAGGAGCTCTTTTAGTAGTTTAGATGGAATCGGGTCTAACATACATGTTGTTGGTTTAGATGATTTAACAAGTTTATACAATTCTTCCTCTCCTACAGTAGAGAATGAGTGGAATTGTTCCTCAGGGGATCTATGGTCTTATGAAGTATTCTAATTTGTTGAGATAGTGAATTGGTGGGTTTTTGTTAAATGTGAGCCCAAATCATCACAATTAAAAGAACCAAAGACTTAAACTACTTCAGTCTGTGTGCATTGAATTTATTTAATACATGAGTTTCACAATTTGAGTTGAATTACTGAAATAAATTAACTTTTCCACGACATTCTAATTTATTGAGATGCACCTGTATGTGTGTGGTGGTGGGCCGCCTGGACCAAAAAATGCCATGTCCGGTTTTTTTTGTCCCAGTCCAGCCCTGGCTAGAGGTAAGAGAGACATTTTCCACTGCAGAACGGTTATCCTCTCTCTGTGATGCAGACAAACAGGCGAAGTAAAGCACAATTTAACCATGGTCACAATTCACTTTAAATCAGAGCTTTCTGGGGACATTTCTCTTTATATTTATTTTTCTGTAATATTTACAGACATTATTATAATTACTTCTTGGCAGTTCATAATTATACATTTCTCTATTCTGATTAATCTAACTATTAGTTGTAATGCATTAAAATGTAATTCTACATGTCAGGTAATTATGGCTAGTGAAGAAATACTTTCTGATAAAACAGCTTGATATTTACACACTGACACAATCTTCTCGTTAAAACACTGAAATAATGCATTCACCATCACAAATCATGGTATCAATCAATCAATCAAACTTTATTACAGACTCAAGGTCCAAAAAAAAAAAAAAAAAAAAAAGATAATAGGACAACATATATGGTATTTGTTATTCTTTTCAAAAACTGTTTATATCTTATACCAGAAACAACACAAATGTTTATGAGAGATATTCTGTCTTCTGAGAGCACAGGATTTGCAGTCTTCATATTTCCAGCGTGTCTTCAGTCACCTGAGATCCCAACAGAGCGTTCCCATCACACACACACTGAGATAGGCCATCAGCTGAAACACACACATCCCTGCAAACTCAAATCACTGTAAAAGAACATGGAAAGCACTAACTCACAGAATATGTGGTGTGAAATAGTTTGACAGCTGAATATTGTCTCACGTTTCTGAGAGCGGATCCATGAGGCCGCCTTCATGGCCACAAACTGCCACTCATCCTGCTGATCTGATTTATACGCATATAACCAGATGAGAGCGAGGACGGTGGCCCACACTGACCCTTCCACCTATAACACAAACACACGTCAAACACACGCACTGAACCAATCATCAGCCTGTCGGAGGATATGACATCATATGTCCCACCTGTGCCGTCTTCTGATTTGTCACCTCATCCTCCGTTTTCCCAAACACAGCAGCCAATGAGGCGTTGAGCTCCCAGCATCCCGCAGCCTTCTGAAGAGAGACAAGCTGGAGCAAAGGGTCCTTCTGGGGCTCACCTTCTTCACCTTCTTCTGAAATACACAGATAGTTCAGACAGAAGTCATCTGGACACCCATAGCAGCATTATTTCTGATATGTTTATGATTAAAGCAGATAAACGAAATGAATTAAAGCAGCATAACTGCCTTGAGCCTTATTCAGAGAAAATTTGTTCTTGGGTCCCACTTTATATTAGGTGGCCTTAACTACCATGTACTTACATTTAAATTAATAATTTGATACAATGCACTTATTGTGTACATACATGTTTTTACATTGTACTTATATTTTTAAAAATACCTGTATGTAGTTACATCTGTAATTAATTTCTGTAATTACATTGATAATTACACTGTTGACCCATCCCTTACACCTTAACCCACCCTTAAACCCACCCAGACCACCAAACCTGTCCCTAACCTCCCGTATCCCCCCTCAATAGCAGCAGAAGTGTTTTGCAATACAATAAGTACATTGTACTTATTTTTTGACATAAGTACATAGTAGTAAAGGCCACCTAATATAAAGTGTGACCTGTTTTTGTAACACACGTCTATAAATGGGTGCCAGTAATGTCTAACCATAACTCTTTCAATGTTCTCACAAAGTGAGTTTTTGCCATTTCTAAAGTTGAACATCAACACCTGATGTCATCCAGCTGTGATGACATCATCGTCCAAATGCTGTGATGTCATAATTTACAGTTTGACTTTAAATGACAAAACATTTAACTGGTGCAAGACACACTTAAAAAGAAAACAGAATTCTAACCCAATATAACCAAACCCTGACTGAATACATTTCTACAATGATAAAAACAGACTACTTTTCTTTTAATCCCGTCACTTGAAAAAAGTGAATCAAATACAATCATTCATTTACATTTCTAATCTAATGGCAAGTTGATTAATTCTGAAACATTTACATGAAGTGTTTTTTCACTATATAAAGTGCGTAGAGCACATGTACATAAATGCTGGGAAAACAAAGTATGAAATAGCAAGCGTTTTTACTGGAGCACGTACTTCATTTGTTGGCTATTTATATGTATTGTGACTGGAAACATCCATATAGAATATCTGAGGTATGAGAATATTTACAAAATAATTGACTACAAGACTTTGAGAGCTACTGTACATTTTGATCAGTTTGTCAATAATTGCTATTAACTTTAGTTATTGTTAAGGGCAATTCATAGAAGGTAAGAAATGCTGTAAACTTTTAAAGACATGGAATGGTAAAAATAACCGAAAGGATTAAAATCCAAAAGCAGCCCAGTAACTAATACATACTGTGGCATGCCCATATAGAATCAATCCTGTCTGATCAGGGCATTGTTTTCAAAATCAGAGCCTGGTTTGTTTGACTTACCCTCAAATGACATGGAATCACATTGAATCCCCATGCTGTTCGATTGTATGGGGCCACATGCTAAAAAAACAAATCATTCAAACAGTGACATTCATGAAAAGGCAATTAGATTGATATACACATTCAAAAAAGAACAAGAAAAGCTCAGTCAAGTGGTTGTATATTTTTCTTACACATTAGAGAACCACATGCCATTAAGGGAGCCATTGCTGAGAAAAGCCTGGGCTGTTAAGGGCATATGCTAAAAACATTATTCATTCAATGAGTGACAAAATAAAAGACAATTAGATGAAGAAAAAAAACCTAAAAAATAAGACAAGTACAGTGAAGTGCTGATGTCTGTGTATTTCTTTTACGCCTTGCAGAACATTTCATCATTGCGGGAGCCCCCATTGCTAAGAAAACAGACAGAAAAGTAGATACTGTGTAAGAATAAAAAAAAAAAACACTTTAAAAACACATATGGACTTCTGGTTGAACAGGGAACGCTGGCGTGTCTGGCTGCCGCTCCTTTCTCCGGTTTTATTGTTCTTAATTGGACTACTGGAATTTTCTGAGTGGTAAATGAGTTCGAGCTTTGGAAATCCCCTCTTGCTCATACACAACTGAAATGCGGAATTACGTTTTAATCTTCGGCCTGCTGTTTTTATTTTTTAACTATATCTGCTGGAATCAACCCCTCTGTTGTCGGGATCACGACATGTTACTACAAGATTGCCGCTGGCGTGGATCTTCCCATCATGGCTTTAAGGTACTCTGCTTGCAATCTGCTGAACCTAAAAAGGAATTATTATTTAACGAAGGACATTTATGTACTTTGCCGTAATGGCGGAATTCTTTGACGATTGCGCTACATACATCGAGCGTCAAGGCGCAAGTTTATACAGGTGCTGGTCATATAATTAGAATATCATCAAAAAGTTGATTTATTTCACTAATTCCAGTGAAACTTGTATATTATATTATATTCATTACACACAGACTGATATATTTCAAATGTTTATTTCTTTTAATTTTGATGATTAGAGCTTACAGCTCATGAAAGTCAAAAATCAGTATCTCAAAATATTATTTGAGTTTGAATAAATGACCATCCCTACAGTATAAATTCTGGGTATCTCTTGTTCTTTGAAACCACAATAATGGGGAAGACTGCTGACTTGGCAATGATCCAGAAGACGAACATTGACACCCTCCACAAAGAGGGTAAGTCACAGAAGGTCATTACTGAAAGGTGTGGCTGTTTACAGAGTGCTGTATCAAAGCATATTAAATGCAAAGTTGACTGGAAGGAAGAATTTGGGTAGGAAAAGGTGCACAAGCAACAGGGATGACCGCAAGCTTGAGAATACAGTCAAGCAAAGCCGATTCAAACACTTGGGAGAGCTTCACAAGGAGAGAACTGAAGCTGGAGTCAGTGCATCAAGCGTCACCACGCTCAGACGTCTTCAGGAAAAGGGCAACCAAGCCACTTCTGAACCAGAGACAACGTCAGAAGCATCTTAACTGGGCTGTGGAGAAAAGAACTGGACTGTTGCTCAGTGGTCCAAAGTCCTCTTTTCAGATGAAAGTAAATTTTACATTTCATTTGGAAATCAAGGTCTCAGAGTCTGAAGGAAGAGTGGAGAGGCACAGAATCCATGTTGCTTGAAGTTCAGTGTGAAGTTTCCACAGTCAGTGATGATTTGGGCTGCCATGTCATCTGCTGGTGTTGGTCCACTGTGTTTTCTGATGTCCACAGTCAACGCAGCCATCTACCAGGAGATTTTAGAGCACTTCATGCTTCCTTCTGTTGACAAGCTTTATGGAGATGCTGATTTCATTTTCCAGCAGGACTTGGCACCTGCCCACACTGCCAAAGGTACCAAAAGCTGGTTCAATGACCGTAGTGTTACTGTGCTTGATTGGCCAGCAAACTCGCCTGACCTGAACCCCAGAGAGAATCTCCAGAGGAAGATGAGAGACACCAGACCCAACAATGCAGAAGAGCTGAAGGCCACTATCAGAGCAACCTGGGCTCTCATAACACCTGAGCAGTGCCACAGACTGATCGACTCCATGCCACGCCGCATTGCTGCAGTAATTCAGGCAAAAGGAGCCCCAACTAAGTATTGAGTGCTGTACATGCTCATACTTTTCATGTTCATACTTTTCAGTTGGCCAAGATTTCTAAAAATACTTTCTTTGTATTGGTCTTAAGTAATATTCTAATATTTTGAGATACTGATTTTTGACTTTCATGAGCTGTAAGCTCTAATCATCAAAGTTAAAAGAAATAAACATTTGAAATTTATCAGTCTGTGTGTAATGAATGAATATAATATACAAGTTTCACTTTTTGAATGGAATTAGTGAAATAAATAAGCTTTTTGATGATATTCTAATTATATGACCAGCACCTGTACATGACTCATCAGACTCCGAAGTCTGTTGGTTTTACGTTGAAATACCGGCACAGAGATGGAGCAATGAGGTGGATGTTAACAATCTGTTAGCGCTAAAACATGTGGAGCTCTCTCCGTCACTCACTATTCCCCCGAGTCTGGTGAAATCGGCTCTTTTTAACACGCGCTCTGTGAACAAGGCGCTGCTGTTATCGGATATTATCATCTAAAAAAAGCTGGACTTGGTCTGCTTGACGGAAACTTGGCATAAACAGTCTGATGGGTTTGTGTTTAATGAACTTATTCCACCTGGCTATGGATTGTTTGATTCCCCGCGACCCTCTGGTAGGGGTGGGGGACTCATTGTGTTGTATAATCAACAATTCACTTTAAGTCCAGTGGTCACTCCTCAGTTCAATTCTTTCGAATATCTTGTGCTGAGTGTCTCTGTGCCCATTTTGACTGGCATAGCTACGGTCTACAGACCTCCAAAGACTTCTGAATACTTTTTAACTGAATTTGCTGATCTTTTGTCTATGTTGTGTCTTAAGTTTGACAGAACTCTTATCTTAGGGGACTTTAACATCCACATGGACAAAAAAGACTTTGTTATGACCAAGGACTTTGTGTCTTTATTGGAATGTTTTGATTTGAAGCAACATGTGGATTGCTCCACTAATAATAAAGGGCACACCTTAGATCTGGTCATTTCAAATGGTTCTTTTTTGTCGCAGTTTTCTGCCATGGATTTGGGATTGTCTGACCATTTTGCCATCTTTTTTAGTATGGAATGGTCGCATTCTAACATTTACCCTTACCGTATAGTAAATTATCACAAATGGAAATCTATCGATTGCCCTGACTTCTCTACTCTTATTGAGTCCTCTTTAAGTGACTTTTCTCCATCGGACCCTCTGGAGGACAATATCTCTCTGTTAAATACGGTTCTCTTGTCTGGTTTGGATTTATTTGCACCTATGAAATCTCGTTCTGTGGCCTTTGTACGATCTGCTCCCTGGTATAATGTCGAGCTGCACTCTAGGAAGGCTGCTTGTCATAAGCTGGAGCGTAGGTGGCGTACCTCTGGCCTGAATGTGCATTACCTAGCATGGAAAGACCACTTACTTGAATATAAGGCAGAGATTGTATCTGTCAGGGCTCAGTATCTCTCTCAGATAATTTACAATAATCAAAATAACCCTAAAAAACTGTTTCATACCATTAACAAATTGCTCAAAGGTAACAGTCCCTCTAATGTACCTGCCTCAGATCAGCTCTGTAATAGATTTCCTGATCATTTCAGTTCTAAAATTGCAAATGCTCGCAAATTCACTACCTCTGTTGCGTCTGCTTCTGCTCTCAGTATCCCTCATTTTTCTGGCACCTCTCTCTCAAATTTTAGTTCACATGATCTCGTCTCTCTGGGTAATGTGGTTTCTCAAATGAAAGCTGCCACTTCCATAGTTGATCCCATTCCCACCTGTCTGTTTAAATCATGTTTTGCCTCACTAGGCCCGGTCATCTTGAGCATAATAAATGACTCCTTGACCACGGGTGTTGAACCTGCTGCACTCAAAATTGCTGATGTTACACCTGTACCAAAAAAAACAAAAACAACGTAGACTGGAGAAATATCAATAATTTTCATCCCATTTCCAACTTGTCCTTTTTGGCTAAAGTGCTTGAGCGAATTGTGGCCTCTCAGTTATACACTCACCTCACTTTAAATAATCTTTTTGAGCCCCTTCAATCTGGCTTCCGCAAACTGCATAGCACTGAAACAGCTTTGGTTAAAGTTACAAATGGTTTGTTAATTGCTGCTGACTCTGGCTCTCTGTCAATACTGATTTTACTCGATCTCAGTGCAGCTTTTGACACTGTAGACCATTCCCTTTTACTCTCACGGTTGGAAAATGTTTTTGGTGTTGCGGACACTGCATTAAACTGGTTTAAGTCTTTCCTCTCAGACCGTAGACAGTTTGTGTCCCTGGGTGGATGCAGGTCCAATATTGGCTCAATGCAGTTTGGTGTTCCCCAGGGTTCAATTTTGAGTCCCTTACTTTTTAGCATGTACATTTTCCCCCTTGGGCAATTTTTAAGATCCCTAGGTCTCAAGTTTCATTTTTATGCAGATGACACGCAGATTTACATTCACTCAAAATCTGGTGATAAGTTGGCTGTGGCTTTTCTTGAACATTGCATATCGGAGGTAAAGATATGGATGTCACAGAATTTTCTTTGTCTCAACAGTGACAAGACTGAGGTTATGCTGATTGGTTCACCTCTTCAAATAAGGAAAGCAGACATTTTAACCTTAAAGATTGATGGTTCTGCTATGGAGTTTCAAACAAAATTAAAAAATCTGGGGGTGATATTTGATTCAAACTTAACTTTTGATCCCCACGTCCAGAACACGGTTAAGATATCATTTTTTCACCTCAGAAACATAGCAAGACTGCGCCCATGTTATCTTCCTCCATGGCTGAAAAACTGATCAATACGTCTGCCTTTTCTCGAATCGACTATTGTAATGCTCTGCTCGTGGGGGTCTCTAAATCAATTCTAAACAGATTGCAGTATGTTCAAAATGCAGCTGCCAGAATCTTGACAAGGTCCAGGACAACTGAACACATCTCTCCTATTTTGGAATCGCTGCATTGGCTTCCGGTCAGGCTTTGCATTGATTTTAAAATTCTCATGCTTACCTACAAGGCCCTGCATGGATTATTACCAGTATATCTGACTGAACTTTTAACCGTGTACTCCCTAAGGCGTAATCTCCGCTCGTCTGATTCTGGATTGTTAACCATTCCTGTAACTCGTTTACAGTCTATGGGTGATCAGGCTTTTTCCTCTGTGGCGCCAAAACTCTGGAACTCTCTCCCTATTGAAATTAGACAGGCTGAATCTTTTAGTGTTTTTAAATCCTCTCTTAAAACGTATTTTTTCGGGTTGGCATATTTGTGATTTTTTTTTTTTACAATGCATTTATTCTGTATGTTTTGGAAAGCGCTTTGAGATGCAACTTTGAAAGGCGCTATATAAAATAAAGTTTATTATTATTATTATTATTATATCTGACAATCACAAACAAAAAAAAGTCACAACAAACCAGCTTTTGACAAAAACACAAATCTCTCTCAAGTTGTCCAAAAATAGTAAAGTTGGTTGACTGACCATTCTTAATTTTTTTAATGATTAATATCTCTATATGTTGGTCTCGAAAAAACATACATTTTTGTATTTATTTCACTTGGTTTAACCACAGCAGCAATTAGTGTCGTTATTCAGACGCTTACAAAAACCTCTATCTAGTATAATGTGCAGTAATTTAATAATAAGCTCTAAAGAGCAGTTTTGTCCCAAGGAGCTACAATCATCCTGAGCTGAGATATTAAGGTTTATGTAAACATCTGCATAACCAAAACAGGTGCTTTTTCAATAACAGCACATAGAGGTAATCACTAAACAAACAAATCTGGAAAATTAAAAATAGTCAAACAAAATGAACCTCCACTGGGCCACTTGAGATGGACTGAACCATGAAAACAAAGAATACTGTACTGTAGGTTGTTTCTTACCACACATTCTCGCACCACCACCATGAAATGCAGCCATCATATCTGATAAAGAATTGAATTAGAAATGTTGATGATGTGAATACACCAAATTATTATGTATGTCTACCTAATATGTGACAGGAAAACTGATTATGAAATCATACTTGTAAACCAGCTGTGTCCAATCCTCATCCTGGAGCCCTAGTGTCCTGCAGAGTTTAGTTCCAAGTTTCAAGTAGTCCTGAAGTCCTTCTTCAGCAGATCCAGATGGGCTTAATTAGGACTGGAACTAAACTCTGCAGGACAGTGGCTCTCCAGGATCAGGATTGTTCTAAACAGACAATAAATCAGTGAATAAATACAAACATATGTTTTTGTGAAAAGTGGGGACTCTCCATAGGCGTAATGGTTTTTATACTGTACTTACTGTATGTGCTATTGTCCTACACCAACCCTACACCTAAACCTACCCCTTACAGGAGACTGTCTGCTATTTCAGATTTTCAATACACTCCATTCTGTGTGATTTATAAGCGTTTTGAAAAGTGGGGACATGGAGTAATGTCCTGAAAAGTCACCTTCTCCTTGTAATACCTGTCATACCCTTGTCATTATACAAATTTATGTCCTCATTTGTCACAAAAAGACAGACAGACACTCACAGACACACTCACGTGACACTGGCACACTCCTCTGCAGCAGCGGTCCTTTCACAGTCTGTTTGCTGTCTTTATTGATGCCGATGAAGGCCGTATAAACGCTGCTCACTCCGGCCTGAACGCTGAGCTCCACAATCCTTCTCCTGATGTTCTCAGTGTCTGCTCCTCCGGCTCGTTCCTCCAGCTCCAGAGAGCGGATCACAGACCGGGCCGCCAGACGGTGGATCGTCAGCCTGCAACAGACACAAACCTGTAAACAGTCTGCAGTGTCGGAGATGGGGCCAGCGGCTAGTGAGAGTCTGATACAGTGTCACTAATGTGAACGCAAGCATGAGTTATGAGTTGGGGGGGGGGCATGCCCAGGCACTAAATACCTCCAACGAAAGCAAAAGCAATTAAAGATCTGGCAAACTATCCAACATGTTTTTGAAGTGTTCAGCAATGTAGACAATCACATATGTAAATGTTGATTTCTTGAACCCAATGGCCAATCAGAAACATTTTAGTTGGTCAGAATTCACTCACCACTAAAAGCGCCGGAGTTATTAAGCACAGTTCTGCACGTTCATGAATCATCTCATGATTAACTAGGTGCAGACACAATGTAAATAAGAGATTCATCGTAAAGTTTAGAGAGCTTCATTGACGGACCTTTCTGAGATTGCAATGAACTAAGATGAGTGACGCTTTTTAGTGATAATAAAGGGAGCGTGCTTTGCGTACCATCTAGGCTATAATTCATTTTCCGGACAAATACACACTGCCAAGTTTCGGGAATAACATCAGGGCTCACAAAATCGCTAGCCCGACGTCCCGGGGCTGTTGTGTTTTCCAGTCGGGCTACCAAAATGTATCACTGCCTGCCCGACGGGCTCCTTAAATACAGATCTCCCGCGGGTCCTTATAAACTCTGAAAGTGAGTTGTATCAAACTTAAGGCCATAAAAAGTTTTAAATACGTTAAATGGTATAAGAAATGTCTTAATTATAATTTCTAGAGATCTTACAGTTGGGGACGGAAAGACAAGAGTCGCGCGATACGGCAGGATTAAACTTCAAAAGGCAATGATGTCATTGAATAAATATGAGTTCTGCAGGTTTCAAGTCAAAACGCGGCGCGGATGTCTTTATGTGAATGTATCAGAAGGGAACCGACTGTCCTCAGAAATGTGTCGTTGGCATTTTAATTTCATCTAAACTATAATTCCTGATAAAGCAGCGTTTATGAGCGCAGAGCTGCTTGCGTTTCCAGGGAAACCGCAGTATTTCAGCGCTCCTAAAGCACCACCTCGTGGCAGAGAGTGAATCTGCATTTCCTTTCTTGCTGTTTATGGTCAGATCAATGCAAATATCAACTTTTTACGCAGCAAACACAGAGTTGTAAATGAGAAAGATGTTAATATGCCTTCAAAAAATTTAAACAATTAAGACAGTAATATTTATACATTTTAAATTAACAATTTATATGCTTGATATATCCCTTTTCATAAAAATGGTCTATAGCCTGAAATGCTGAAATATTTGTTTTTGTGAAAACCTGTATCTGAACTGTAAATCATGTAATTTTATGGCTCAATACTGTATGTTACCATAGACACTGTCGAACATTCTGTGTTCATTTTCCTCGTGCAGCTCTTAAAATGGGTCATAAATTGCCTTAAATTTAGTTTTAAAAATTCTGCAGATACCCTGTAAATAGTGAAATAAGATTCCTTCCTTCATATTTGTTGATATTTGTGTATTGAAAATATTTTTGATTTGACATTTAAACTCCTATCTGTTTTTCTATATTTAAAAAAAAAAAAAAAAGTTATTTTTTTAATTCGGGTTAGTTAAATTAATTTTCGGGCTACCAAAATCTGAAGAGTACCTGCCCGAAGGGCTACCAGGGATTTTGAAATTTTGCGAGCCCTGAACATCCACATATTTATGTTGGATGCATTTTCAAAAATTGACACAGTGATGACCAAAGCAATATATGGGACAAAAAAATATATGTGATTTAATTCTGGAAGCGGTCCTGGTATAACTTTCAAAGACAGCCTGCGTCCTGAGCGAGAGCTAGTTCCCCAAAAGTGTGTGTGAACTTAATTGAGATCGGGGCATATCAAACCAGTAATGTCATTTCCAGAACAGACGTGAGAAAGTCCAGGAATGAATGGTATGCGATTTAGGACAGAGAATATTCCCACAACTAATCGTTTATTTTTTTCTTTACGCATCTCACCTTTGGTAACAACAATTCAAATCAGATACATATAGAGTGACACGGGAAAAAAACAAAAAAACAATGAACATCAGAAAAGCAGCGTGCACATTTCCGGTTAAAAATGAAAGGCCATCAACTGACACTTTAAACGGGAAGCATTGCCAATCAAATCAGCAGCGAGAGTCAAAGCTCGTCCATAGTTTAGCAAACGCTGGCAACCTCCAAGTTATTCTTGACTGCTGTATTGTCTGCTTTGATGCGTCGCAATATGGTAGGGCATCTGAAAAAGATCCCCCCCCACCCATTCAAGAGTCAAATGTTGCCCATGATTGTGCTATTAAAGCCAAAACAAGCAATAAAATAAAGAGTAATAACACTGTCTTAGGCTGATGATACACAGGGCCCACACCAGATCTAAAGTATCCAGATAGAAATCTGTCACCCAGTCTCAGTGGGAAAGTGCCCAAGAAACACTGTTCAAAAAAAGTTGCCCCATGTATCATCAGCATTAGTGAGTGTTTGTTGGCCAGTATGTGTGTTTACTTCATTGCTGTACTTACATTTTTATAGATACTTTACCAAAATATCAGTACTTTATCAATTTTAATTTTCTTTAAAGTGAGAGTGTGTGAGTGTGTGTGTGTGTGTGTGTATGAGAGTGAGAGAGCACGTGTGCGTGAGTGTGAGAGCGTGTGTGTGTATGTGAGAGTGATAGAGCGCATGTGTGTGTGTGAGTGAGTGTGTGTGTGTGTGTGTGTGTGTGTGTGAGTGAGTGAGTGTGAGAGCGTGTGTGTGTGTGCGTGCGTCTGTGTGCGCGTAAGTGTGAGAGAGCATGTGTGTGTGCACGCATTTTGACCTTGTGGGGACATTTTTAGGTCCCCATGAGGAAACAAGGTTATAAATCATACATAATGAAGTTTTTTGAAAATCTAAAAATACAGAAAGTCTCCTGTAAGGGGTAGGTTTAGGTGTAGGACAATAGAAAATACAGTTTGTACAGTATAAAAATCATTACGCCTATGGAATGTCCCCATAAAACATGGAAACACAACGTGTGTGTGTGTGTGTGTGTGTGTGTGTGTGTGTGTGTCTGTCTCTGTGTGTGTGTGTGTGTGTGTGTGCGTGCGTGTGCGTGTGTGTGTCTGTCTCTGTGTGTGTGTGTGTGTGTGTGTGTGTGTGTGTGTGTGTTACCCTGTGTCTTCCGCTGGTTTAAGAGTAAACTGAAGCTGGTTAGTCACCGGTTGATCTTTCAGCCTGTATTTCACTGTTACAGCTCCTTCTGTCTTTCCTGAACTCTATGATGAGGAAGAAAGAGAAAGTAACATTTGATGTTTAAGAAATTTACAGGACTCTAAAACTATTAAAGTTAATTTAGTGATCACGTGTAGCATCTAAACTAAATGTGATATGACAATTTCAACAGTGAGCAATGTGTCTTCAAATTTTTTTTGTCATATGACAACCAGTTTTTAAGCTTGTTAAATTGATTGAATTTGCAGCAGTTTTCTCAAAATATTTTGTTGTTTTGTAGTGAAAATATACCACAGACAACATGAGCTCAAGAACACGTATGCAAACTTTTAAATATTTTGTCTAAATGTTAAAACATTTTTTTTGACTCATTTAATTATGTCAGGCTTTGCAGGGTTAACAACAATTTAGTATTTTACAATATAACAAAAAGAACTTCAAATATAACAGTAGCGTACCTTTGAAAAATACGCAAAATCTACAAAGTAAACAAATGTTTTAAACAGATAACGAAAGACGACAAGTAGAAAGTCTTTAAGTAGGACTATTTGGTTTTTTGATACACACCATTGCAAATACAAAAATCTGCACGACTATTTGAAAACGTAAAAACTGTCGGACCTCTTTCTTCTCCATGACTATTGTGGTAACCGTGGAAACTGCTGTATTACTGTTGTTACATAAACACCACCTACTGTCAGAGAGTGAATTTACATTGGAGGACACATGGCCTAAATGAAAATTCAGAGCATTTCTAGCCAGCTGAAAACGCCAGGCGATCTCCTGAAGACGCGTATCTGTGAGCGACAGTGCGCTTCTGAGGCACAGTGTTTTTTTCAGTGGAGATGCTGTGACTGATATGAAATGATACAGAATATCCGCTGAAGTAATGTGGCAGACACATCATGAATGAAATGTTTCTCCAAGCATTATTTTTCATAACGATATTGTGTTGGTATGGGAATCCCATCTGGTAAAGCACAGCACACAAGCCTACTTTGGATGGGAAGTTCCCAGTTGATGGAAACAGTATCATCACATGACGCGTCATCACGCATCTAGGCACAATCTGAGGGAAATCTGCAGCAATTTAAAGAAGATGCAAGCTCCTCTGAATAATTTGAAGTTTGCTTGATTTTGTGTTAAATTCTAATAAGGCAGAAAGCGCATCCTGTTTGTTTTCAAGCACAACGTTTTGTAGATATTTTGAGTGTACACAAATAAAAGACCCTTTACAGTTTCGAATGATGTCTTATTTATTCTTATCTGTGATGCTCTTAAATGTTTCTGCTGTTATCAGGAAAACAATGTCAGTGATCGCGCCGGTGCCTTCATATCATGGAGTAGCGCACTAACAGCTTCCACTCTCTGCACTTGGATAGACGCCTAATAGCACACATTTATCTAGCTAGGTTAATGATAGAGAGAGCAGCGGTGTTAAGTTGCTACTACGTACATATTTTTCAAATGATAAGCCATATTTGAGGTTGATGAATGATAAGTGAAAGTTTGGACTTCCTGCCAGATTTGCATTTCTACTAAGAGACTAATACATTTTTGGTCAACTAAGCCTCTTCTCGATGACCAACAGTTAGTTAACTATTAGGGGGGCAGCCCTATTTTTATCACATCACAGTGTCAGGTCACATCTGGGTCAGCACACAGCCATTTTTCTTACATCATAGAGGCACTAAAAGATGAAAACGTCAAATTTGGGCTGCAGGCTGCTGGCTGTTGAACCCTTGGTTTAAACAAATGAATGACGCTGGTCTCCAGAAGCCTATTAGATTAAACCATGCAAAGCTTTCACCTGTCCTTTAATCTGAGCGTGGATGAGCGCCCTCTGACCCTGGAACAGGGTGTTGATGGGTGGAGACAGCATGTCCACCGTCACACCTTCAGGAACGGTCCAGTTCACAGAGATATTATCCACAGCCGGCTGGAGAGCAAACCTGAGCGACTGCATCACCTGACGGAGATGAGAGGCTTGTAAATAAACACCTCAACATCTTGCACTGATTGGATCCAGTCTGTTTTTAACAGCAGGTCTTACTTTGGGCTGCATGCGGTCAGTGCCTGTGATGAACTGAGCGTGACCAGAACCTTCTCTGGCCATTCCTGTGATGAGAGCCGTACTCGCACCCTCACCGATCCCGAAGGAGAAGCACCTGCAGACACAAGAGCAGCTCCAGCGCTGACCATCGACATGAACTAATGCAAGAGTAG